>NC_086446.1:207615347-207915347 GCF_028390025.1 Pseudophryne corroboree | reverse complement strand
AATGTCATACACAGTGCATCAAACGCATACCAAATACATTTATATTATATATACAGAAGAAAAAAAATAAATAAATAAATAAAAAAAATAAAAATCCTGAGTGGTCTAAACTACTTGTATAGATTGAATGGAAGTCATTCCAAATGGGTATATCTTATACTGTAGAATATGAGGCTCATAAAAAGCGCATAAATTATTTAATAATAAAATGAATTTATAAAAAGCATTATACAGAAGTTCTTATGAACTAATGTGCATGAATACAAAATTATTTTATGATTCCATAAATATACACTGGCTTACTGATTTGTAGCTAAAATTACAAAAAATATTGTCTTTGTACATGAATACAAAATTATTTTATGATTCCATAAATATACACGGGCTTACTGATTTGATTAGGACCCATCACCATGATATCTCATTATGGTATGTAATGAATCCAAAAGTTGGAAAAATCCGATTTGAGTTAACACATAAACCTGTAGGTGGTGCTAATGTTCCTCTACAGAGATAACAATCGAAAATGGTCATGGTCAAATTATAAGCAATGGTCATGGTCAAATTTGCACATCGTGCTTCTGAGGGGTTTCTGTGACATTTAAAATGACCTTTGTGACATTTTAAAATGATCTTTTAATTAGTGCCATGTGTGATGAACCCTTGCTTCTAAGAATGGTCATGGTTAAATTGTACATCGTGGCTTCTGAGGGGTTTCTGTGACATTTAAAATGACCTTTGTGACATTTTAAAATGATCTTTTAAATTAGTGCCATGTGTGATGAACCCTTGCTTCTAAGAATTGTCATGGTTAAATTGTACATCGTGGCTTCTGAGGGGTTTCTGTGACATTTAAAATGACCTTTGTGACATTTTAAAATGACCTTTTAAATTAGTGCCATGTGTGATGAACCCTTGCTTCTAAGAATGGTCATGGTCATTAGTGATTATCCTTTTTAAAACTGTAACATGTGTGACTCATGAAGTTTCAGCTGCTGGAATGTAAGAACATTTTGTGTTACAAAAAAAAAAAAAAAAAAAGATGTATTTTAAAGTGTGTGTCATATGTGACATTCTGCGACGGGGTGTTGCGCGACACTCTGCGACTGGTGTTACGCGACAATTTTTAATACGGTTTAATATCGAACACTATAAATTTTATATTAATTTTATATTAAGCGATATAAAACACTATCATTTAATATTAAAAGGGGGCGGGTCCTAGGGCAAGGGGGCGTTAACAACTGTCAAGTTTGACAGAAAGGTTGACTTTATCTACTTGTATTAAATGAAATGTGCCAAATCAGTATGGTTACTATGGTTTTAAATGTACCTATATTAATAATAATTTATGTGAGTGTCAATTAGAAACTGCTCAACTTCACAATTATTTTCCACAGCACATTATTGGTCCATGCTGGGTTTGAATGTTTCTGTGTCCAAATTCTCAGACATATGATGCATTCAAATAGAGAACAATCCGCAATTGCATGTGTATGCAAAGCTGCAAATATTTCTGTAACAGTAGCACCTTATTCACATCAGGCACATATAAGAGGGGTGGCACTCAATTTACCGGTTGTCGGGATCCCGGCGCTCAGCATACCGACAACTATTCTCCCTCTTGAGGTGTCCACGACACCCCTGGAGGGAGAATTTATAGCATGGCGCACGTAGTGCGCCACCATGCCCGCAGCGAGGCGAGCCCAGCAAACCCGCAAGGGGCTATTTTGCGCTCACCCCGCTGCCGGCATTCCAGCTGTAGGGATCCTAGTGCCGGTATACTGGGCGCCGGGATCCCGACAGCCGGCCATTCATAGTACAGACATATAAGAGGCTCTTACACCTTTGCTATAAGTTGTGAAGAGAAAAATATTTTGAATAGAATGACAGAATCTTATATATTCCAAGAAGGTCCATATAATCTTCAGCAGTGAAGTTTAGCAAACTCAGCAGAGGCTAGTTAGTGCTGATGGCCATCGTCATCATCACCTTCTCTATGAGTCAGCCCTCAGACACCTGCAGTTAAATTCAGTGTCGGACTGGGGTATGAAGGTATAACACAGGGTAGGGTGATGCTGTGTGTCTGTGCCTTTTCTTGCGGCGGGCGAGCCATGCAACCGCACGGGGCGCCCGCTGCGGCACTTCAGCTCTTTGATTCCCCCCTCCTCCCGAGTGGTTGTGTCTATGTTACCTTCATGCTCAGGACCTGGAAGTGACAAAACGAGAGGGCAGGAGAGAACTTCCGCCCTTACAGCACCTAAATGTTTTCTTCGTTCTCTGTTCGTTTGGGGTAATTTTTTTTTTCTATGCAGCATTGGACGCTCGCCACACTTCCGGCTTGGTGTCTCGCTCTGCTCCGCTTCGCTCGCCACACTTTACTATTCCAAATAGATTGTGACATGGACCCAGGGGGTTATGGGAAAGGTCCTCTTCACGAAGGTAAACTAGACGTTACCCCTCCTGAGTACCCAGCTTTGGGGGTAGAGTTTCACGGAATGACGCGGGGTGCATCGCGACATCACGACGCAATCGCGTCATTATGCAAAACTCTGGGTACTCGGGAGGAGGGGAAGCCAAGCTACAGGAAGGGCCGGCGCGACGAAGACGAAGGAGAGGCAGCCATAGAGCGGGAAGAACAGCTTCAAACGTAAGTCAGTCTTGCCTGCCATCATGTGTAAAATGGGGACTCTTGCCTGCCATCATGTGTAAAATGGGGGCTGTTGTCTGCCATCATGTGTAAAATGGGGACCCTTGCATGCGTAATGTGTAAAATGGGGACGCTTGCCTGCCGTATTGTGGAAAATAGGGACACTTGCCTGTCGTATTGTGTAAAATGGTAACACTTGCCTGCCGTATTGTGTAAAATGGTAACACTTGCCTGCCGTATTGTGGAAAATGGGGACACTTGCCTGCCGTATTGTGGCAAATGGGGACACTTGCCTGCCGTATTGTGTAAAATGGGGACTCTTGCCTGCCATATTGGGTAAAATGGGGACTCTTGCCTGCCGTAATGTGTAAAATGGGGATTTAATGTATCAAGAACATTGCGGTGTATGGCATAATATATATTTTTCTCTGACGTCCTAGCGGATGCTGGGTACTCCGTAAGGACCATGGGGTATAGACGGGCTCTGCAGGAGACTGGGCACTCTTAAAAGAAAGATTAGGTACTATATCTGGTGTGCACTGGCTCCTCCCTCTATGCCCCTCCTCCAGACCTCAGTTAGTATCTGTGCCCGGCCAGAGCTGGATGCACCCTAGGGGCTCTCCTGAGCTTCCTAGAAAAGAAAGTATTTGTTAGGTTTTTTATTTTCAGTGAGATCTGCTGGCAACAGACTCACTGCTACGTGGGACTGAGGGGAGAGAAGCGAACCTACCTGCTTGCAGCTAGCTTGGGCTTCTAAGGCTACTGGACACCATTAGCTCCAGAGGGATCGAACACAGGCCCAGTCCTCGGTCGTCCGGTCCCGGAGCCGCGCCGCCGTCCCCCTTGCAGAGCCAGAAGAACGAAGAGAAGTTTAAAATCGGCGGCTGAAGACTCCGGTCTTCATTAAGGTAGCGCACAGCACTGCAGCTGTGCGCCATTGCTCCCTTAGCACACCACACACTCCGGTCACTGATGGGTGCAGGGCGCTGGGGGGGGGGCGCCCTGGGCAGCAATTAGATTACCTTACTTGGCGAAAAGCACATAATACATTCTGATAAACTGTATATGTGCATTAACCCCCGCCATTAAAGTACATAAAAGGACAGAAGCCCGCCGCTGAGGGGGCCGGGCCTTCTTCCTCAGCACACCGGCGCCATTTTCTCTTCACAGCTCAGCTGGAAGGAAGCTCCCCAGGCTCTCCCCTGCAGTATCCTGGTACACAAAGGGTAAAAAAGAGAGGGGGGGCACATAAATTTAGGCGCAAAACTGTGTATATAAGCTGCTATAGGGGAAAAATCACTCAGTATAGTGTACATCCCTGTATTATATAGCGCTGTGGTGTGTGCTGGCATACTCTCTCTCTCTGTCTCTCCAAAGGGCCTTGTGGGGGAACTGTCTTCAAATAGAGCATCCCCTGTGTGTGTGGTGTGTCGGTACGCGTGTGTCGACATGTCTGAGGTAAAAGGCTCCTCTAAGGAGGTGATAGAGCGGATATGTGTGTGGGAGGGTGTCTCCGTCGACAACGCCGACACCTGTTTGGATATGTGTAAGTGCTGAGGTAAAATTATTGCACAAAAGGTTAGGGAACAGAAAGGAAATCTACCCTGGTCTGTCCCTATGTCACAGAGTCCTTCAGAGTCTCTCTATGTTCACTATCCAAAATAACAAAGTATCGACACAGAGTTTAACTCCACTGTCGACTACGATAATGCAAAGTTACAGCCAAGAGGGCTAAAAGATATTCAATATATGATTATTGGAATAAAAGATGATTTGCATATCACTGATGACTCATCTGTCCCTGACACGAGAGTACACATGTTAAGGGGAAGAATGCTGAGGTAAATTTCCCTCCTCTCATGAGGAAAAAGAGCGGGAATCTCCAGACAAGAGACGGCAGCTTCCCACAAGAGAATTCTCAGACTGTATCCTTTCCCCACTAGGGCCAGGATGTGTTGAGAATCTTCCCCTTGGGTGTCCTGTTTGCACTAGCTATTCTCAGGGATCCTGCAGATAGTGTGCACATTCTAGTATACTACCCAGACCGGCGATTGTGTCGGCATGGGTTTATAGCACTGTGGCAGCGTGGACAGGTACCTTATCAGCAGTGATTGAGACCCTAGTATGCATATAAATATTTTAAGATGCTGTCTTAAGTGATAGATATATAATTATAAAGCATGCCCAAAAGGGACATGAGTATACTGGGTCCTAGAGACAAAAGCTTTGTCGATTTCTGCTTGACGTGTCCTGTAGAATATACATTGGACAGATGATGCCGACTTAAGAGGCATATGGAAGGCTAAGGATTGTGTGGAGAAAGGTTCTCTGGCCTGGTCTCCACAGCTATAGCTGGTGATTCTGATATTTTGCCTTATATTCCTGCACAGCCTAGGAAAGCACGACGTTATTAAATGCAGCTTTTCGAATAAAGAAACAAGAAAGTCTGAGGTGCGTCCTTTCTTGTCAGAGCCGGGGGCAGAGGAAAGAAGCTGTACAACACAGCTAGTCCCCAGGAACAGAGTCCTCCCCGGCCTCTACAAAAATCCACCGCATGTCGCTGGGGCTCCACAGGCAGAGCTAGGCCCGGTGGGGACACGCCTTCGTAAGTTCAGCCACAAGTGGGTTCACTCCCTGTTAGATCCCTGGGCAATAGAAATTGTATCGCAGGGATACAGGCTGGACTGTGATAAGATGCCCCCTCACGAGGACCCGGCGGGCTTCCCCCCAAGAGAGGGAGCCAGTGTTAACTGCAATTCGTAAATTGTATCTTCAACAGGTGGTGGTCAAGGGTCCCCTCCTTCAACAAGAGGGTGTTATTATTCGACCATGTTATAATCCCGAAACCAGACGGTTCGGTTAGACCCATATTGTATTAAAATCCCTGAACATATACCTGAAAAGGCGTACCTCAGAATTGCGGTACGGGATTGTCATTACCAATTTCACCAAGGTAATGGCGGATATGATGGTGCTCCTGCGGAAGCAAGGTGTCACTATTATCACATACTTGGATGATCTCCTCATAAAAGCGAGATCAAGAGAGCAGTTGCTGGACAGCGTATCACCTTCTCTGGAAGTGAAACGGCAACACGACTGGATTCTATATATTCCAAAGTCGCAGTTGGTTCCTACAGCTCATCTGCCTCACCTAGGCATGATCCTAGACACAGACCAGAAGAGGGTTTATATCCCAATAGAGAGAGCTCAGGAGCTCATGACACTGGTCAGGAATCCATTGAAAACCAAAACAGGTGTCAGTTCATCACTGCACTCGAGTCCTGGGAAGGATGATGGCATCATACAAGGCCATCCCCTTTGGCTGGTTCTATGCAAGGACAATGGAACTTACTGGACAAGTGGTCCGGATCACATCTTCAGATGCATCGGTTAATCACCCTATCCCCCAGGGCCAGGGTGTCTCTCCTGTGGTGGCTGTGGAGTGCTCACCTTCTCGAGGGCCGCAGATTCGGCATTCAGGAGTGGGTCCTGGTGACCACGGATGCAAGCCTCCGAGGGTGGGGGGCAGTTACACAGGGAAGTAAATTCCAAGGTTTGTGGTCAAGCCAACAGACTTGCCTTCACATCAATATCCTGGATCTAAGGGCCATATACAACGCCCTAAGTCAAGCGGAGTTCCTGCTTCGCGACCAACCGGTTCTGATCCAGTCAGACCTCAGGGGCTCATGTAAACCGCCAGGGCGGCACAAGGAGCAGGGTGGCGAGGGTAGAAGCCACCAGAATTCTTCGCTGGGCGGAGAATCAAGTAAGCGCACTGTCAGCAGTGTTCATTCCGGGAGTGGACACGACCTCCACCCGGGAAAGTGGTGACTTCATCAGGAAGTCTTCACGCAGTTTTGCAAATTGATGGAAACTGCCTCAGGTGGACTAAATGGCGTCCCACCGCAATAAAAAGATAAAAAAAGGTTTTACGCTGGGTCAAGGGACTCTCAGGCGATAGCTGTGGTCGCACTAGTAACACCGTGGGTGTTCCAGTCGGTCTATATATTCCCTCCTCTTCCTCTCAGACCCAAGGGCTGATAATTGTAATAAATGGAGGAGTTTGAACAATATTCTTTGCTCCGGATTGGCCAAGAAGGACTCGGTACCCGGAACTGCAAGAAATGCTCTCAGATGACCCATGGCCTCTGCCTCTCAGTCAGGACATGTTGCAACAGGGACCCTGTCTGATCCAAGACTTACCGCGGCTGCGTTGGACGGCATGGCGGTTGAACGCCGGATCCTAGCGGAAAAGGGCATTCCGGATGCAGTTATTCCTACGCTGATAAAGGCTAGGAAAGACGTGACAGCAAGACTTTTTCACTGTATATGGCGAAAATAGGTTGCTTGGTGTGTGGCCGGGAAGGCCCTACAGAGGAATTCCAGGGGGGTCGATTCCTGCACTTCCTACAGTCAGGAGTGACTATGGGCCTAAAATTAGGATCCATAAAGGCCAAGATTTCGGCCCTATCCCTTTTTCTCTCAAAAAGAACTGGCTTCACTGCCTGAAGTTCGGACGTTGTTACAGGGGTGCTGCATATTCAGCCCCTTTTGTGCCTCCAGTGGCACCTTGGGATCTTAACGTGTGTTGGATTCCTAAAATCCCACTGGTTTGAGCCACTTAAGACCGTGGAGCTAAAATATCTCACGTGGAAAGTGGTCATGCTTTTGGCCTTAGCTTGGACTAGGCGTGTGTCAGAATTGGCGGCTTTGTCATGTAAAAGCCCATATCTGATCTTCCATATGGAAAGGGCAGAATGGAGGACTCGTCCCTAATTTCTCCCTAAGGTGGTATCATCGTTTCATTTGAACCAACCTATTGTGGTGCCTGCGGCTACTAGGGACTTGGAGGATTCCAAGTTGCTGGACGTAGTCCGGGCCCTGAAACTTTATGTTTCCAGGACGGCTAGAGTCAGAAAAACTGACTCGCTATTTATCCTGCATGCACCCAACAAGCTGGGTGCTCCTGCTTCAAAGCAGACTATTGCTCGCTGGATCTGTAGCACGATTCAGCTTGCACATTCTGCGGCTGGACTGCCGCATCCGAAATTAGTAAAAGCCCATTCCACGAGGAAGGGGGCTCTTCTTGGGCGGCTGCCCGAGGGGTCTCGGCTTTACAACTTTGCCGAGCTGCTACTTAGTCGGGTTCAAACACTTTTGCAAAATTCTACAAGTTTGATACCCTGGCTGAGGAGGACCTTGAGTTTGCTCATTAGGTGCTGCAGAGTCATCCGCACTCTCCCGCCCGTTTGGGAGCTTTGGTATAATCCCCATGGTCCTTACGGAGTACCCAGCATCCACTAGGACGTCAGAGAAAATAAGAATTTACTCACCGGTAATTCTATTTCTCGTAGTCCGTAGTGGATGCTGGGAGCCCGTCCCAAGTGCGGACTCTCTGCAATACATGTATATAGTTATTGCTTAACTAAAGGGTTATTGTATGAGACATCTGTTGAGAGAGGCTCAGTTATTGTTCAGACTGTTAACTGGGTATAGTTATCACGAGTTGTACGGTGTGATTGGTGTGGCTGGTATGAGTCTTACCCTGGATTCCAAATCCTTTCCTAGTAATGTCAGCTCTTCCGGGCACAGTTTCCCTAACTGAGGTCTGGAGGAGGGGCATAGAGGGAGGAGCCAGTGCACACCAGATATAGTACCTAATCTTTCTTTTAAGAGTGCCCAGTCTCCTGCGGAGCCCGTCTATACCCCATGGTCCTTACGGAGTACCCAGCATCCACTACGGACTACGAGAAATAGAATTACCGGTGAGTAAATTCTTATTTTTTCCTGTGGTCGCCATGATCTGTCAGTGCAAGGTCAAAAACTGGGGTGTAAGGTAGTCTTTTCAGATGAGGCCACGCCCTTTTTAACGAGACCACGCCCATTTTATTGAGGCCACGCCACCTTGCCGGGAGCCGATGGCACGCATACCTTTTACTTTTTATATCTGTAGGGGGGGGGCGCATATTTTTTTTATGTCGATGGGGGGGGGCACATTTTTTAATCTTGCACTGGGAGCCAAATTGGCTAGAAACAGCCCTGTTGTGTGTAGTGTTACACAGAACCCAACCTCATTCCCCAAACACATAGTAGAAGCCCCCCCTCTGAATCAACAGCATCAGGCAGGGGCAGACTGTCGAGATAGCAGTCCCAAACGGCGCTCACTGTGTGGGAGGATGTGGCTCAACCCTGGCAGGGAGCAAATGTATGATGCAGCGCCTGCACGTCCCTGAACTGTCTGCAACTCAGTACTCACCTATCGGCAGGATGACAGTGAGCCCCCGTGCTGCCAGTTAAAGTAAAACATCAGAAATGACAGGAGGATCCGCCAGTGGTTGGGGAAGCCCTGTCCGCACTGGGTGAAGGTCCCACCCTCCTCCTTGGGCTCCAGCAGCTCCGTTGCCTCCTTGGTAGGTTTGTGGAGCCAGCGGAGGTAGCAGATCTCCTAAACGGTCATCAGGTCGGGAGGGCGGGGGTTTAAGTGAGCAAAGCAAGAAGGGGAGGTGGGAACAGCTCCGGACATGTGGTTTTGATCCGCCAGATCCGACACCGGGTGAGCGGGTAGTGGTGCCTCATATCCCTCATGGTGAGTGTCGAGCAGTCACCTCATACATTTTTTTTTCTGCACTCACCGCCGCCATTCAAGTGCTGCCGCCCATCGGCAGCTCCCTATAGCTGCCTAATAGTGGCGCCGGCCCTGCCTAGCCCTCACCTCCAGTAGCCTAAACCAAAACTTCCGCTGCCGGTCTCTGTAGAATGTCGGCAGTTCATTTGTCATCTTTTTGCAAATGCCAACATGTCCAATGTCAACATCATAACTGTCAATATTGTGGTGTTGACATTGTAAACGTCGACATTATGGGGGAGATTCAATTGTTTGAAAAGTCAGTTAGGTGTCTGTTTTTTCTTATCTAATAGACAGGAAAAAACATACACCCAACCAACTCTTCAAACATTTGAATTCCCCCTTATGACTGCACTTGTTAGACAATCATCCAAAGATTGTGTATGTAAATTGGACACTAGGTCCCCCATAACTAGAAATGGACTATTTGTTATTAATGGGTTGATGTATTCAGCAGTGAAAAGAGTGGAGAAGTTGCCCACAGCAACCAATTAGCTTTAAGGTAGCATTTATCAAGTACATTCTACAAATGGTAATTGATGATTGGTTGCTATGGGCAACATCTCCACTGGTCTACTTCTTCACTCTTTTCACTGCTTGATATGTCAAATAGCCTTAAATCTATTTAATTGTTAATTGTTTTGTTCATTTTCTTTATTACCTATGAAAGTAAAACAAGAAGAATTAAGTAGCTGCGGCTAGCTGCATCAGCCTAATAGGCTTTGGTGTCATTTCCGTTCTACTGCATTGCACAGTACCCCCTTCTACATCACAGTATGGCATCTACTTCCTGTTTCCATAACAATATTAGTATATAAGTAATATTATGACAATATCATTAATATTTTGAAAATATAATTTATATAGTTATAATTTATACCTAACGGAATCAATGGGTCATTCTATGAAATTACACATAATCGCTAACATTTTAGTATATTTTTGCCGCTAAAAGATATAAGTATATTGTGTGATAAGCACTATTATAATGTTGAAATGCGTTGGGTATGGGATGCCAGCGGCCAGGATCCCGGCGGTCAGCACAGAGCTGGATTAAGGCTTTGGGAGGCCCGGAGTACTTAAGGCAGGGAATGCCTAAAGTAAAAATATAATATATATATATATATATATATATATATACACTAGAGATGAGCGGGTTCGGTTTCTTTGAATCCGAACCCGCACGAACTTCACTTTTTTTTTCACGGGTCCGAGCGACTCGGATCTTCCCGCCTTGCTCGGTTAACCCGAGCGCGCCCGAACGTCATCATGACGCTGTCGGATTCTCGCGAGACTCGGATTCTATATAAGGAGCCGCGCGTCGCCGCCATTTTCACACGTGCATTGAGATTGATAGGGAGAGGACGTGGCTGGCGTCCTCTCCATTAGAATAGATTAGAAGAGAGAGAGAGAGAGAGAGATTGTGCAGACAGAGTTTACCACAGTGACCAGTGCAGTTGTTGTTAAGTTAACTTTTATTTAATATATCCGTTCTCTGCTATATCCGTTCTCTGCCTGAAAAAAACGATACACAGCAGTCACACAGTGTGACTCAGTCTGTGTGCACTCAGCTCAGCCCAGTGTGCTGCACATCAATGTATAAAAGCTTATAATAATTGTGGGGGAGACTGGGGAGCACTGCAGGTTGTTATAGCAGGAGCCAGGAGTACATAATATTATATTAATTTAAAATTAAACAGTGCACACTTTTGCTGCAGGAGTGCCACTGCCAGTGTGACTAGTGGTGACCAGTGCCTGACCACCAGTATAGTAGTATATTGTTGTATACTATCTCTTTATCAACCAGTCTATATTAGCAGCAGACACAGTACAGTGCGGTAGTTCACGGCTGTGGCTACCTCTGTGTCGGCAGTCGGCACTCGGCAGGCAGTCCGTCCATCCATAATTGTATAATTATATACCACCTAACCGTGGTATTTTTTTTTCTTTCTTTATACCGTCGTCATAGTCATACTAGTTGTTACGAGTATACTACTATCTCTTTATCAACCAGTGTACAGTGCGGTAGTTCACGGCTGTGGCTACCTCTGTGTCGGCAGTCGGCAGGCAGTCCGTCCATCCATAATTGTATTATTATAATATATACCACCTAACCGTGGTTTTTTTTTTCATTCTTTATACCGTCATAGTGTCATACTAGTTGTTACGAGTATACTACTATCTCTTTATCAACCAGTGTACAGTGCGGTAGTTCACGGCTGTGGCTACCTCTGTGTCGGCAGTCGGCAGGCAGTCCGTCCATCCATAATTGTATTATAATATATACCACCTAACCGTGGTTTTTTTTTCATTCTTTATACCGTCATAGTGTCATACTAGTTGTTACGAGTATACTACTATCTCTTTATCAACCAGTGTACAGTGCGGTAGTTCACGGCTGTGGCTACCTCTGTGTCGGCAGTCGGCAGGCAGTCCGTCCATCCATAATTGTATTATAATATATACCACCTAACCGTGGTTTTTTTTTTCATTCTTTATACCGTCATAGTCAGTCATACTAGTTGTTACGAGTATACTACTATCTCTTTATCAACCAGTGTACAGTGCGGTAGTTCACGGCTGTGGCTACCTCTGTGTCGGCACTCGGCAGGCAGTCCGTCCATCCATAATTGTATTATAATATATACCACCTAACCGTGGTTTTTTTTTCATTCTTTATACCGTCATAGTGTCATACTAGTTGTTACGAGTATACTACTATCTCTTTATCAACCAGTGTACAGTGCGGTAGTTCACGGCTGTGGCTACCTCTGTGTCGGCAGTCGGCAGGCAGTCCGTCCATCCATAATTGTATTATAATATATACCACCTAACCGTGGTTTTTTTTTCATTCTTTATACCGTCATAGTCAGTCATACTAGTTGTTACGAGTATACTACTATCTCTTTATCAACCAGTGTACAGTGCGGTAGTTCACGGCTGTGGCTACCTCTGTGTCGGAACTCGGCAGGCAGTCCGTCCATCCATAATTGTATTACAATATATACCACCTAACCGTGGTTTTTTTTTCATTCTTTATACCGTCATAGTCAGTCATACTAGTTGTTACGAGTATACTACTATCTCTTTATCAACCAGTGTACAGTGCGGTAGTTCACGGCTGTGGCTACCTCTGTGTCGGCACTCGGCAGGCAGTCCGTCCATCCATAATTGTATTACAATATATACCACCTAACCGTGGTTTTTTTATACCACCTAACCGTGGCAGTCCGTCCATAATTGTATACTAGTATCCAATCCATCCATCTCCATTGTTTACCTGAGGTGCCTTTTAGTTCTGCCTATAAAATATGGAGAACAAAAAAGTTGAGGTTCCAAAATTAGGGAAAGATCAAGATCCACTTCCACCTCGTGCTGAAGCTGCTGCCACTAGTCATGGCCGAGACGATGAAATGCCAGCAACGTCGTCTGCCAAGGCCGATGCCCAATGTCATAGTACAGAGCATGTCAAATCCAAAACACCAAATATCAGTAAAAAGCCTCTTTTTTTCTTTGCGTCATGTGCTGTTTGGGGAGGGTTTTTTGGAAGGGACATCCTGCGTGACACTGCAGTGCCTCTCCTAGATGGGCCCGGTGTTTGTGTCGGCCACTAGGGTCGCTAATCTTACTCACACAGCTACCTCATTGCGCCTCTTTTTTTCTTTGCGTCATGTGCTGTTTGGGGAGGGTTTTTTGGAATGGACATCCTGCGTGACACTGCAGTGCCACTCCTAGATGGGCCCGGTGTTTGTGTCGGCCACTAGGGTCGCTTATCTTACTCACACAGCGACCTCGGTGCAAATTTTAGGACTAAAAATAATATTGTGAGGTGTGAGGTATTCAGAATAGACTGAAAATGAGTGTAAATTATGGTTTTTGAGGTTAATAATACTTTGGGATCAAAATGACCCCCAAATTCTATGATTTAAGCTGTTTTTTAGTGTTTTTGGAAAAAAACACCCGAATCCAAAACACACCCGAATCCGACAAAAATAATTCGGTGAGGTTTTGCCAAAACGCGTTCGAACCCAAAACACGGCCGCGGAACCGAACCCAAAACCAAAACACAAAACCCGAAAAATTTCAGGCGCTCATCTCTAATATATACCTGACGAAAATGCCATCTGATTAAACGGGCAATGAAACGTTGTATTCAAAAACCTCTGCCTTTGTGAATCATTGGAGTGCCGCACCACCATGTGTCCACTATATATATTTATATATATATATATACATATATATATATATATATAAAAACACAGTAGTATCTTTATCTCGCGCCAACCTAGAAGCGGCACCACGGGAGAGATCTTTGTTGGGAGACCTCAAAAGCATACAAGAATAAACACAAATTCCCAAGTGCGCTAAAGTGGAATGTAATTACACAGTTCTTCCAGCGTTATTTTCGTCAGAATGTAGACTGGAGGGTATTTATATCTGGGGACCTGTAACAGACACCCCTCACCAAATAGTCACCCAAACAAGAGGCCAACAGGCCAATTAGTAAAAAGTTTTTTTAATAACGTATACACAGTTCAAAGTATAAAATTGTGTCAGTAAATGCAACTAAAAGAGTACACAGCCAACACATTTGTAAGGTGGAATCTAGATATCCCCTCACCTTTTGCAAGGTGCGAGCTCGACAGGGAGTATCTTTACAGACTAGGTTGTGATTCTCTGACTGACAAACCCAACGCGTTTCGTCTTATCGACTTCATCAGGGGCAACTTGTTTTGGACTATTTGAGAAAAACTGCTACTTTAAATTGGGAAAATTATATGTATGTGGTATGTAAACAGTACCTACCGAATATAGGAAAAGGCTAATTTGCTCATGATGAATTAATATAAAGGATCATAACCTGAAATAAATATGTATATAACACAACTTGGTAATAAATATTTTTCAGTACAACTTTGGTTCAATTAGAACTTCATACCTTTTGAATACTACAGTTATTCCAATATAAACAGAGCTGTTATTTAGAAAACACCCCTGAAGAAGTCGATATAGACGAAACGCGTTGGGTGAAAGCTCATTATATTGCTGTGTTTTTCCTTATACAAATAATGTTGAAATATACAATTGTATCTCCAATGTAAAAGAAAAGGAAAAGTTTTATGATAAGTTTTAAATCAAAATCTTTTAATAAAGAGATATATGTGATTCTAATATGGGTGTATATATGTGTAAGGTCATCCTCTCTTTATATAACATCCACCAACAGTCATCTAATTATATCAGATTATAGAATAAGAGCGCTCCATAGAGATATTTCTTCTTTTATCTATTTTTGATCCTTACCGACAAAGGATTCTCTCTGTGTTGAAGCTTGCTTTCCCGTTTGGAAATATAATAGTATTTATGTTAGTAAACTCAGACACTAACTGACATAAAGTAATTAGACATTTCAGTAGTGTATAATAAGAGCGCACTAAGGGAACATACTAATATATATATATGTGTGTATATATATACACACACATACATATATGTATATATATATATATATATATATATATAAACATACACACACACATCAACACATAGCTGTATTTCCTCAGTATTTCAGTCGATAGCAGTAAAATAAAAAAAGGGGAATAAAATTTAAGGTGCCTGTTTTAATGTGGTGGTGCTAATATCCTGTGAATATTACTTACGTAAATATTATAATTCATATCTATATACATATAACAATATATATAAATATATAAATAATTGTTGGAAAAAAAAGTGATTATTTAATATCTACTGGCAATGGTAAAAACTATAATTATAAGTATAAATATAAAGTGACTGTGCCATGTGAACTTCCAGTGGTACTTGAATATTAGTGCTTTGTGAGTAGTAATATTAGGGTACATATTCTATAGGTGTCGAACTATACATATGGTTAAAGCCTTGCTCTCCATCGCTCTTCTTATAGAGTACCGGATCTTCCCAGGTAGTCACCTCCCCCGGTACTGGTCCGGCCCAACACTGTTTCGCTTCCAAGACGAGGTTGGGCTTTCCCAGTGTGGAATGACTGTATTCATTCAGCAGGAAAACCCAGAATGCCATATGTTTTATATATTATTATATTATATTATATTTATTGGTGATGTCCTATTAATACAATTACAAGTGATAACATCTGTTTACAGTGCTGTGATTGAAAAAGGGGGGCGGACCTTCACAGAAATGGTGCAATCTCATAGTTCTCATTAAGTCCCAACGGATGCATGTTTCTCAGGTGGAAAATCCAAAACATTTCTCTTTGAGAAAGCTTGGTGGCTAAATCTCCACCCCTTTCTCCTGGTTTCACCACCTCAATTGCTTTGAAGGTGAGTTCGTCTGGGTTTGAGTTGTGTTCTGCCATGAAATGTCTCGGTATGGTACAGGGGCGGATCCAGAACAAAATGACAGGGGGGGCACCACAACAGGGGAAGGAAGGGGGGGTTTGGCACATGTGCTCCTGTGAAAGGGGTGTGGCTTTGTAACAAGGGGTTTGGCCTCACAGAGAATGCCATACCCATGAGGCACGCCCTCGTTTTCATCACGCTGGGGGCATGGAGTACAAGGACAGTGGGTAACAGGATGAGAGTGCGGGGACGGTGAGTGACAGGCCTGGTAGGGGACAGGGTGTGTGTACAGGGACAGGTCTGGTAGGGGACAGGGCGAGTGTGCGGGGACAGGCCTGGTAGGGGACAAGGCGAGTTTGCGGGGACAGGCCTGGTAGGGGACAGGGCGAGTGTGCGGGGACAGGCCTGGTAGGGGACAGGGCAAGTGTGCGGGGACAGGCCTGGTAGGGGACAGGGCGAGTGTGCGGGGACAGGGCGAGTGTGCGGGGACAGGGCGAGTGTGCGGGGACAGGCCTGGTAGGGGACAGGGCGAGTGTGCGGGGACAGGCCTGGTAGGGGACAGGGCGAGTGTGCGGGGACAGGCCTGGTAGGGGACAGGGCGAGTGTGCGGGGACAGGCCTGGTAGGAGACAGGGCGAGTGTGCGGGGACAGGCCTGGTAGGGGACAGGGCGAGTGTGCGGGGACAGGCCTGGTAGGGGACAGGGCGAGTGTGCGGGACAAGCCTGGTAGGGGACAGGGCGAGTGTGCGGGGACAGGCCTGGTAGGGGACAGGGCGAGTGTGCGGGGACAGGCCTGGTAGGGGACAGGGCGAGTGTGCGGGGACAGGGCGAGAGTGCGGGGACAGGCCTGGTAGGGGACAGAGCGAGTGTGCGGGGACAGGTCTGGTAGGGGACAGGGCGAGTGTGCGGGGACAGGCCTGGTAGGGGACAGGGCGAGTGTGCGGGGACAGGCCTGGTAGGGGACAGGGCGAGTTTGCGGGGACAGGCCTGGTAGGGGACAGGGCGAGTGTGCGGGGATAGGCCTGGTAGGGGACAGGGCGAGTGTGCGGGACAGGCCTGGTAGGGGACAGGGCGAGTGTGCGGGGACAGGCCTGGTAGGGGACAGGGCGAGTGTGCGGGCATAGGCCTGGTAGGGGACAGGGCGAGTATGCGGGGATAGGCCTGGTAGGGGACAGGACGAGTGTGCGGGGATAGGCCTGGTAGGGGACAGGGCGAGTGTGCAGGGACAGGTCTGGTAGGGGACAGGGTGAGTGTGCGGGGACAGGTCTGGTAGGGGACAGGGCGAGTGTGCGGGGACAGACCTGTAAGGGACAGGGTGAGTGTGCGGGGACAGGTCTGGTAGGGGACAGGGCAAGTGTGCGGGGACAGGCCTGGTAGGGGACAGGGCGAGTGTGCGGGGACAGGCCTGGTAGGGGACAGGGCGAGTGTGCGGGGACAGACCTGTAAGGGACAGGGTGAGTGTGCGGGGACAGGCCTGGTAGGGGACAGGGCGAGTGTGCGGGGACAGGCCTGGTAGGGGACAGGGCAAGTGTGCGGGGACAGGCCTGGTAGGGGACAGGGCGAGTGTGCGGGGACAGGCCTGGTAGGGGACAGGGTGAGTGTGCGGGGACAGGGCGAGTGTGCGGGGACAGGCCTGGTAGGGGACAGGGCGAGTGTGCAGGGGACAGGCCTGGTAGGGGACAGGGCGAGTGTGCGGGGACAGGCCTGGTAGGGGACAGGGCGAGTGTGCGGGACAGGCCTGGTAGGGGACAGGGCGAGTGTGCGGGGACAGGCCTGGTAGGGGACAGGGCGAGTGTGCGGGAACAGTCCTGGTAGGGGACAGGGCGAGTGTGCGGGGACAGGCCTGGTAGGGGACAGGGCGAGTGTGCGGGGATAGGCCTGGTAGGGGACAGGGCGAGTGTGCGGGGATAGGCCTGGTAGGGTACAGGGCGAGTGTGCGGGGATAGGCCTGGTAGGGGACAGGGGGAGTGTGCGGGGACAGGCCTGGTAGGGGACAGGGTGAGTGTGAGGGGACGGGTCTGGTAGGGGACAGGGCAAGTGTGCGGGGACAGGCCTGGTAGGGGACAGGGCGAGTGTGCGGGACAGGCCTGGTAGGGGACAGGGCGAGTGTGCGGGGACAGGCCTGGTAGGGGACAGGGTGAGTGTGCGGGGACAGGCCTGGTAGGGGACAGGGTGAGTGTGCGGGGACAGGGTGAGTGTGCGGGGACAGGCCTGGTAGGGGACAGGGCGAGTGTGCGGGGACAGGCCTGGTAGGGGACAGGGCGAGTGTGCGGGGACAGGCCTGGTAGGGGACAGGGTGAGTGTGCGGGGACAGGCCTGGTAGGGGACAGGGTGAGTGTGCGGGGACAGGGCAAGTGTGTGGGGACAGGCCTGGTAGGGGACAGGGCAAGTGTGCGGGGACAGGCCTGGTAGGGGACAGGATGAGTGTGTGGGGACAGGCCTGGTAGGGGACAGGGTGAGTGTGCGGGGACAGGACAAGTGTGCGGGGACAGGCCTGGTAGGGGACCTGCCACACACACATAGCCACAATTACATACACAGCCACACACATAAATAGCCACACACACATAGCCACATATACACAGTCACATATGTACACGCAATCTCATATACGCAGCCACATATGCACAGATACAGACACACATACAATACACAGTCACATATGCACGGACTGTCACATACAGTATACACACACAGTCACATATACACAGACAACCAGATACAGTAAACACACTGTCACATATATTCGCATATACACACAGCCACATATGCACAGTCACTTATACACAGACAGCCACATACAGTATACACACACAGTCACATACAGTTTACGTGTACACAGACAGCTGCATATGCACACACAGTCACATACTGTATACATACAGCCAGATACAGTATACACAGACAGCCACATATGCACAGACAGCCATATACAGTACAGTACACACACAGTCACATATACAGACAGCCATATACAGTATACAGTCACATAAGCACAACCAGCCACATATACATACAGAGCACATATATACAAACAACCACATATGCACCCACACACATATACACACAAACTCAGCCACAGAATGTTAAAACATTAATACACTATCCCCCCTTCCCAACTGTATTTTGGGCCACATAGTTACACACTCTTCTATGCACCCTGCTGTGCGGCGCCTGCTGCTCTCCCACCCACCTGCACAATGACAGCCGCATCATCTCTGCACTCCCGAGTCCCGCACACACTGCACAGCGCAGACGGCTCCCCAGTCAGGCTCTGTGTCACGGCCGTAAACCACGTGACATCCGCGGGACCGCGAACAGAGCACGGAGATCACCACTGGCACCATGTCACACAGCAGGAGGAGCCAGCGCGCTGATGCTGAGAGGCGCAGCGCTCGGTGGCTCCCGATCCTCAGCTCTCCCTTAAAGTAGCTGAGTGGAACTTGTACAAGCGGAACGGGAGACAACGGAGGAGGTGCCTGCGGCACCTGACTCCGTTGTCTCCGGCTGTTCCGCCACTTAATGCACGCTAAACTGAAAGTAAAAAAACAACCTTCTAAACGACAGGGGGGGCACGTGCCTGGGTGCCCCCCCCCTGGATCCGCCACTGGTATGGTATGACTGTCCACTCTATTTTTAATGTTCCGTATATGTTCTTGGATCCTTAATTTCAGAATTCTTTTGGTCTTTCCAACATATTTCTTGCCGCAGGTACATTCCATAAGATAGATGACTGATGAGCTATTGCAATTAATGAAGTCCTTGATTTTATACTCTTTATTGTTGCCGACATCGCTAAAAGTTCCCCTGTTGGGATGAAGATATCTGCAGATGTTGCATCGGCCGCACTTATAAGATCCGACGCATCTGAGTGTGGGGCCGTTGTCTTCTTTGATGGGTCTAAGCATGCTTGGTGCCAGAATGTCCTTAAGGTTCCTTGATTTCCTATAAAGAATATCCGGGTGTGGCGGTAGTATCTCTTTCAGAACTGGATCCATTAGCAGGATTCTCCAATGGTCATTAAGAGACTTGTTGATTATATTCTCATGTCGGTTATAAGTGATGATAAAGGAGACTCTCTCTTTCTTTTTGTCCTTCACTTTATATTCAAGAAGTTTATCTCTTTCCAATGCCTTGGTCCTCGTGATTGCCTTTTGGATAACAGTCTCTGACAATCTCACAATGCCCATCCCACCCCCATCATCACATTTACATTGCAAATACCTTACAGCTGTGCCCCACTGGCTGGCATCTTAGGATAGGAAGTAGCATTTGTGCCTCCTAACGTTCCTTAGAAATGGCGGGTACAGGAGGCGGATACAGAAGGAGAGAGGGTAAAGGACGCAGATACCATATGAGAGCACGCACAGGAGGAGAGAGCATCAGTGGCAGCACACAGCGTGGTACAGTAGGAGAGCGCTCAGTGTGATGTCTTCCCATCACTTGCAGGCGCCCATTTCCCATTGGTTACTAAGCAGGAGGAGGTGCTGCGCAGCACCGGTGGCTGAGACAGTGTGAGTAGTACTACGGCTGTCAGTGGGGAGCACAGCACCACGCCGCGGATCGGTAATAGAGATCTAATCTGTGGCGGGTGGAAGGGGGCCCTTTCAGGCAAGGGGGCCAGGGGTACTTACCCCCAGAGACCCCCCTCAATCCGGCTCTGGGTCAGCATACCGACGCTGGAATCCTGGCCGCTAAAATGCTGTCAGGGGTGCATTCACCACGGGTTCTATTCCCACTCTATGGGTGTCGTGGACACTCATGAGTGGAAATAGCCCCTGTTAGCCGGGATTCCAGCTGGTGGCATTGTTAGTGGTCGGGATGCCGGCATCTGTATCATGACCGCCAGGATCCCGACTGCTTGCAAAGTAACTACATCCCTGTTGAAATAGATGAAAGTATATTATAAGGGCATAATTTTAAAAATCAATAAACATATTGTAACGTGAATCACGTGTCACACAACGTTTTATGTGAGTCACATAATTTTATTGCCCAATCTTAAGTTTTGTAAATATTTTATTTTATACATCTTCACAGTTAATCATGAAGATAATGAGGCCTACATTGACTAATTCACAAGGATTCTACAGGTGTGAGTAATTTGTATCGAAACATTAAAACTGGGTTACAGAAATGTAACGTGAGTCACGTGTCAAAATTGATTTTAAGTACAGTTTGGTTAGCATTTTATTTGTGTGTCAATCATAATGTCTCTTATAAGTGTGTAGTATAACAATGATATTGTAAAAATAATTCGGAGAGCAGAATTAAATAAATATATAAGTCCCCTCAGTTCCTATGCCAATTCTGATGTAATAAGAGCCAGGCATATAAACAACATTTAACTACTAAGCATGACAGTTTCTATCATGGGTGCAATGTGTGCAGGGCCCACACCTAACACATTGCACCAATGCTTTCCTTTCCGGAGTCCAACGACGGGCGCTGCAGACGCGGCAAAGAAACAGTGAAAAAATGGCCACTGTGCATGCGCATTTGCTAAATAGTCTCCGGACTTTGAAGGACTCCATGTTTCCGGAGACCTACGCATGCAAAGTAGTGTGTAGGGGCCCCACCCAGAGTCTACACACGGGCCCCCTCCTCTCTTTAAAACGCCCCTGCTACTAAGCATGTACATTTTTTTTCTGCTTATAATCATTACTTCCTACTCCATGTATTATTGTCATATTTTTAAAATGTAAGATTTCAGCTTCATTATTGTGTGTGGTATATTTAAACATCTAAAAATGAACATGAAATGTAACATGAGTCACATGGAGTTACCCCAATGGGGCTTTTTATGGCGGTAGTCAGGGGTACACAATACCAGCATCTTTGTTCTTGGAATACTCTTTTTATTTGTAACTACTGTAATCCCAGAATCTGGAAGAAATAAGTGAAATAATTTCAGAAATGAGTAAAATAAGCGTCTGAGCACTTATCCAAATCATGTTGCAGGCCAATTGACTAGGCTTGTTCTTTAGGGATCATGGCAACAAAACAATTGTGAACCCCCCTTGTGCATTTTTCTTGGTCCATCTAAAATCTGTCTCACTCATTCTTACTGAGTAATTACACTGAGGTCAGGTTTACTGCTTTTACAAATAAAATTGCTTTTATACTTACGAAGCTGCTGCTGTTTTCTTATTCTCATATTCACTTACACGCACTTGAATGGTTAATTATGTAAATAGTGAAAAAGTGGATGATAATAATATAACATTTCAGATAGTTTAACTAAAGTATGAAACATTTTATCCTTGCTGTTACATTGTTACATTCACTCATACATTTTACTTGTCATCTAGCCCTGAGCCGACTCCACTGAGCTCCTGCACTGGTTACTTCAGTAAAATATGTTAAGTGTCAAACCCGCTCTCCACCTGCAGTTTGCTCATATTTTACTTTTGATGAAAACCTGCCACATTCAAATTTTGCTTCACGGCCCACATCTTTTCCAATTTTGATTACCTGTAATATCTGAATATGTTTTTTTTTCTAAATGCCAGTTGCCAGTATGCAATGAGCCCTGAGGCGATGACCTTTCATAATGTATAGCACACATTTCTTTTTTTTTTTTTACAAGTTATGGTCTGCTTGGACTAATGTCACTGTGTAGAAAATGATGGCATACAGTAGTGCCTGCAAAAAGGCCATCATATTATTCTATGCAGAACTTGGGAACCTACGCCACTGTTTGAATAATTAAGGTACATATGGGGTTTGTAGTCAGAATAGATAGTTTTTAATTGCTAAAGAAATATCATTTATATTTCTGCCTATTATACTTAAAATATATTTCTCGGTCTAGGCATCAGCGAGTTCCCAGCAAGTCAGCCCGATTTTTTAAAAGGGGCAATCATTTAAACGGCAAAAACAAGTTGGTTTTGCCCCTTTAAAACATTGGACAGACTTGCCAGGATACTCACCTATGGCTGAATCATGATGGCTATTACAAGTACCCTGAATCTGATATCTACTGTATTATGGAGGATTTCTTCATTTGATTTAGACCTAATAATGTTTTTTTCGCTATCACAACAAATGTTATAAAAAAACAATTTTTACTTGCAGCTTTTTAGAGCGTATTTTTTGTGTCCAGCTCTACATAATCTGCAATATTTCTCTTCCATCATACATTCCTGACTGATACAATGGAAGGGGGAATAAAACAAACCGAGTAGAAGGAGTAATGGGGCATACACACGGGGTGATATTTGCCTTGTGCGAAGTGATCTAGGTTATCACAGATTGCTCAGCACACATCGCTATACACACAGCGACACACAGAGATGTGTGCTGTGCGATATGTACTAACCAGTGTTCTTTATGCACATGCTAGGCAATCTTACTAGATCTAGTGCTAAAGATCTGAGTGGCCGATGGTGACGCACGGGACTGTGCATCGCCATCGCTATGGGGTGTACACACGGAGGGATCCGTGCTTAATTGTTTAGAAAATAGGCAAAAATTGCATCTTGTGTATGTCCCATAAGAAGAGATTGTTATTAAAAAGGGAGAGATTTAAGTTGTCTTAATTCGTAGGTTAGAATTGTCTTTAATATGTTCAGACTTTCAGTGTTACTTTGTAATCAGTAATAGTATAGTAGTTTTACAGTTGATTCCGCAATTTATGACTGTAAAATGAAGGCAGTAAAATGAAAAAGGGTGAGTGGTGAGCTTGTAAATCAAATTTAAATGTCATTCTTCGGATGAGCAGTGACCCTACAATTCAATTTACGCTCTGGGGTAAAGGAGAGCGGAGTGGAAGTTAGAAGTTAGCCCTCATGGTAATTTTTTATTTATTAATACTCTCAAGAACTAAATATCTACATGGTACATGAGCATAAAATAATTATTTAATATTGCCATTTGCAATCTCTTAGCGACACTGGCAGTGATTACATGGGGCTGCTTTTGTTTCTTATTCTGTAAATAGTGAAGCCGTTTGAAACCTATATGTCCTCAAGTGTTTCATATGGGTGGCACTTAATTTGCCGGCTGCTGGGATCCCGGCACAGCATACCGGCGCTGGAATCCCGACAGCTGGCATAACGACAACTATTTTCCCTCTTGGGGAACATGCTATTGATATAAGAAAACTGAAAAGGACAAAGTATTGAAATAAATTATATTGTACATAACCAAAAATATAAAAAGGGAGTGAATTGAATCTTGGGAAGGTGTCACCAGTCCTTAATAATGAAGGTGCTTTCCTTCTAGGGATAATAATAGTGTGTACACCTGAACATCACAACAGAGTGTTACCCATATTCAACTTGATAGCATACCGTGACGAATATTTCAGTACATTTGAGTTGACTCTGAATGGCTTTAAGGTGTCACTAGTCCCTAATAAAGAAGGTGCTTTCCTTCTAGGGATAAAAATAGTGTGTACACCTGAACATTACAACAGAGTGTTATACAGTGTGAACACCTGAACATCACAACAGAGTGTCATATACTGGACAATGCATTACCCATATTCAACTTGATAGTATGCCGTGGCGAGTATTTCAATACATTTAAGTTGATTCTGAATAGCTTTAAGGTGTTACTAGTCCCTAATAAAGAAGGTGCCTTCCTTCTAGGGATAAAAATAGTGTGTACACCTGAACATTATAACAGAGTGTTATACATTTAATAGTGTATCACCTACATTTAACTCAGTAGGATATCGTGACGACTATCTCAGTATATTAGAGTTGATTTTCAATAACTCGTATTAAAGATACTACCACCATTAACATTTATATCTTTCAATGCCTTTTTCAGGAATCGCTTATTGACTAGACAAATAATTAATGATCCAATTAAGGAACAATATATTATATACATTTGGACATTAGAACAAACACGCGGACACACTTTTTAATCTTAAAATCACCTTTATCATATCTCATTGCACCTTGTATGTTTTGTCTATGTCACAATTTTAACCTCTATGTTTCGCTAAAGGTCCATACACACTTAACGATATAATGAGCGACGTCGCTCATTTTCCCCCTCCTTGAGCGATGTCGCTCATTATATCGTTAAGTGTGTATGCCGCCAGCGACGACCGATGCGCGGCCCCGCGGGTCGGCAACGATCGTCGCTGTTGGTAGGGCATGCATGAAGGATGTGGACTGTCGTCCACGACCTTCATGCAGGGCTGGCGGGGGCGTGACATCACTGAGCGATATGAGCGGTCATATCGCTCAGTGCGTACAGGCGGCCGCCGACCGGCCGGCCCGGGAGGGGGAAACGTTAGACGATGTCGCTCACAGAACGACATCGTCTAATGTGTATGGGCCTTCATACTCCCAGATTGTGTGTAAATATTTTCAGACCATTTTTAAGTAAATAATAATAAAAGTAAAATTTTAATTTAATATAGGTGGATGTGATAACCAGGTCTAATCCTCCTTATGTGCATCGATAATACAGCCCTTTCCTTCTTCACCCTTTTGCATGTACCCTAAGCTGTAGTTGGTAGCACCCCCGTAGTGAATGGTAATTACCAAAAATTCAATAGGGGTCCGTTATGGAACTTATGTTCCAAATTCCTATCTGACAAAAAGAGTGACTGTGCAGATACAACATCGGTGTCCATGACAACCCTGGAGGGAGAATAAATAGCGTGGAGAATAAATAGCGTGGCATGTGTAGCAAGGGGCTCTTTTGCCCTCGCTCCGCTGCCAGTATACCAGCGGTCGGGATCCCGGTGCCGTGATCCCGAGTGCCGCCATACCGTAGTAGACCCCTTTCATATCTCTGGATTCCCAGTACTACTTTATATACTATAGTAGCTATGTCGCTCAGATCTGCAAACTCGCCGTTGGGCGTCTTAATGCAAATCCTGTCAGCTGTGACATTTGCATATTCTTGCACAGTGGGGGTAATTCCAAGTTGTTCGCAGCCGGAAATTTTTTAGCAGTTGGGCAAAACCATGTGCACTGCAGGGGGGGGGGGGCAGATATAACATTTGCAGAGAGAGTTAGATTTGGGTGAGTTATTTTGTTTCTGTGCAGGGTAAATACTGGCTGCTTTATCTTTACACTGCAATTTAGATTGCAGATTGAACTCACCACACCCAAATCTATCTCTCTCTGCACGTTATATCTGCCCCCCCTGCAGTGCACATGGTTTTGCCCAACTGCTAACAAAGTTCCTGCTGCGATCAACTCAGAATTACCCCTAGTATCTGTATACAAAGATGCAGTCGGGATAGGATTAGCATACCACTCTGATTTCTAGCCCACATAGCTTTCCCTTTGGTTGTGTAAGGTAAGTGTCAGCTAATAATATGGTGTACATTGAGAGAGAGTATCCTTACAGCAATATTCAGTTCTGTGGTCTAGCTGCCCTTCTCACAGTTACAGGCGCTAGAGTCAAGCAAGGATGGTGAGGGACAATAACTGGCATCCTAAATTAGACATGTGAACTAGTTAATTTAATGCAATCATAATAGAAAATCCATGTGTTTAATTATCAATAACTAAAGAGGTTAGCTTTGAATAAAGGTTAGATATAGTGGGCGTCCGTATGAACAAGACAGCATCTGAGTCATTAGCATAGTTGTGCGATTGCACAGTAGGAGAAATCGCATTAGCGAGTGCATGTCAGAATCATGGGCCTCATTCATGTTTGTATGCAATGGCTGATTATCATGCAATGGAGTGATTATCAGCAGACTGTTTATGTGCCACAATCACAAAGCGCATGCACAATGGTGCCACTGCGCTATTGTTTGCAATGTTGAATACATCGCAAAGTGATTGACAGTAAGTGACCATTTGGAGGTGTCAACTGGGAGTTTATGGGGTGGATGATAAAATGCAGGCATGTCATGGATGATTTCGATATCTGCTGTCAACTGTGAGCTCATACATTCTAATACATAGCTCCTGTGCCACTAATGCTGGTACATATCCAGATTTGGGGGGGGGGGGGGCAGGAGATACTGTACCCAGGGCCACCTCTGCCAGGCCCCTCCCCCAACCCCGGCTGGAGCACACTGACATCACTAGCTCTCCCTCTTGTGCAGCAGCAGAACCAGGCAGCCAGAATGTGTGCTTGACAATATGCTGTGCAGGCAAAGACACAGGAGTATACGGTTTCATTTGCTACTGACGGATCTTCCCGACCAGTCAAGATAGAAGGGAGGAGAGAGTTGTAAGTGACCCAGGGCTCCCAGCTTCTCCTCCTCGCTGGGGTGTATGGGTTCTATGTAACCTGTTATCTAATGAGAGCATTCGGTTCTAGAGAGAGAAAGACATACAGAGAGTCCTCCTGAGTCGTGTCCCAGTGTGTAAGTAGTATAGAGGCTGCTGCTATTCTGTCAGTGGCTCTGCTCCTCTTCACCTCCTTCCCTTAGACTTGTGAAGGTCACTAGATCATGACATCAGATGATCCTGGTGCCCAAGCACAGACACAATCACACAGACAGAAGAAGGTGAAAGGTGAGGAGTGGAGAACAGAGAGGGGCCCCTCCTCCCCCTCTGGCCAGGCCCAGACCGCAGAAAAGCAATGTTGTGTGTTCAGTGTAATGTTACTGGGAGCAGACAGGCTGGAGGTAACACAATGCTGACTGCGCCATATGAGTCAGTGTGGCTTATTGTTATGCCGCCAGCTCTGAGCCCCTTCACTGCGGCGGGCCTTAGCGCAATGCACCAGCTGTACTGGCACTAGTTCTGCCACTGGTTCTGAGGATTTACCATGTGTTGATGGTGTTATTCATTGCACACAGATTACATTAATTTTACTATAAATTGTTAGAAAATCTGATTGATAAACCAATTAAACCACATGCAACTAAGCTGCTTGGAAAGGCTACAAGTACTGAATGGCTTACAGCAAAGCAGATACGCTAATAATAATTTCATAATGTCATTAATTATCCAATCATAGTTTCCAGTTTATCCAAGAAATAATATTCTTCTTCTGCTGTAAATACTCTGTGTAAGGCATATGTATAACTAGAAATCATACAGATATTGTACATATCACAACAAACATACCAGATTTGGTACTTACATGGAATACATTAATACAGTACAAACAGATACAAATATACACTTAGGGGTACATTTATTAAAGATCAATTTTAAATCAATCTAAAGCAATGTTATGTTTCAGGTGGTAAATCGCACAATTACTAACATTTAAAAATCGATATTAAAAATTATCTGTTAGAAAATGTGCATTTTAGCCCCTGAAATGCATCAATTTAAAGTATATTAAATACTGTACCTGTAGTAAATGTATCCCTTAGTTATACACAGATGTGTCTTCAGTTCATATTATTTATATATTCTAGTTAGTATAACAAACTTTATTTTCTGAACCATAATAGTGCCTTAGTTTACATTATGTCACATTGTAGGGCTGCCAGTACACATTATGCAGCACAGTACCCCCAATTCCCATTATGACATACAGTGTCCCCAGTTCATATAATGCCACATTACAGTGCTGCACCCAGTTCATATTATGCCACATTACAGTTTTGCATCCAGTTCATATTATGCCACATTACAGTGCCTCAATTTCTTATTATGTCGCATTACAGTGCCCCTATTTCATATTATGCCACATTACACTGCTGCACCCAGTTCATATTATGCCACATTACAGTGCTGCACCCAGTTCATATTATGCCACATTTCAGTGCCTCAATTTCAGATTATGCCACATTACAGTGTCCCCAGTTCATATTATGCCACATTACAGTGCTGCACCAAGTTCATATTATGCCCAGTACCAGATTAAGGACCACATGGGCCTGGAGCTGAAATTTCTGAAGGGCCTTCTGTGTACCGTAGCAGAGGGTTGACCAGCAACAGTGGGGTTGTGACTAGGGGTAGAGCCCCTTATACACAATACGCCATGTAGAGCCCCTTTTATTGACGTTATGCCAGGTAGAACCCATTTCTTTTATTCACGTTATGCTAGGTGGAGCCCCTTTTATACACGTGTCGCCAGGTAGAGCCTGTTATACAAACTGCACCAGGTAGCGCCTTATACACATAGCAACAGGTAGCCCATTATACAAATTGCGCTAGCTAGCCGTCACTCACCATTCGGCGCCTGTGGTCCCCCGGCTCTATGTTCTTGTCATACTCCCGCGGTGGGGTGCAGGCAGCGTGAAGTGGCCAGGATGGGGGGCGGCCGGCCGGAGCAGGAAGTGGTGAGGGGCACTGTGGTGCAGGCAGCAGACGGGTGCTGATGGCACTGGCAGGGGCCTCAGGCCACAGGGACCCGGGTGCCCGCCCTGCTAGCCCGCACCTAAAACCGCCACTGGCAGGATCCCCTGAGCTGGATGAGCAGCGACCCTCCCAACACTCCAACGCTGCCCCTCCCAGTGCACATAGTGCAGCCGAATGCACATGGACTGAGCGTCCATAGACGTGCAGATCACCCAGAGTCGCTGCATGCAACCAACCCCACCAACATGCCCATATCACCACACACTCCCTACACACGCCCAATCTGTTTACCCAGTCCCTACACACACACACACACACACACACAAAGCCTGTTCCCCAGTCCCTACACACACACACACACACACAAAGCCTGTACTCCAGTCCCTACACACACACACACACACACACACACACACAAAGCCTGTTCCCCAGTCCCTACACACACACACAAAGCCTGTACCCCAGTCCCTACACACACACACACACACACACGAAGCCTGTTCCCCAGTCCCTACACACACACACACACACACACACACACACACATACACAAAGCCTGTTCCCCAGTCCCTACACACACACACACAAAGCCTGTACTCCAGTCCCTACACACACACACACACACACACACACACACACACACACACACACAAAGCCTGTTCCCCAGTCCCTACACACACACACAAAGCCTGTACCCCAGTCCCCACACACACACACACACGTACACGAAGCCTGTTCCCCAGTCCCTACACACACACAAAGCCTGTTCCCCAGTCCCTAAACACACACACACCCTGTTCCCCAGTTCCTACATACACACACAAAGCCTGTTCCCCAGTACACCCCCCCCCCCCCCCCGTTCCCCAGTCCCTACACATACAAATACATACACACAAAAAGCCTGTTTCTCCCAGCTCTCCCCCCCCCTACCACACAGCATTTCCCCTCCAGTGTCACCATACACACACACTGAGCCACCCTGTTCACCCCATTCCCTACACACACCTCCTGCCTGGAAGGGCCAACACATATACCCTGTTCCCCACAGCCCTCTCACTTTCCCCCGTTTTCCCCAGTCACTGAGCTATGCCGACAGAGCAGGAGCAGACAGACCAACCAGGAAAAGTTGGGGGCGTGGCCTAATCACGGAACCGTGACCACGCCCTCTTGGGGGGTGGAGGGGGGGAAACCCTACCATTTAGCAAGCACCACTAGCCGGGACGGCAGAGGGGTCGCAGGACTGTCACCTTGCGACCTGGCAGGCAAGTACAGCGCTGGCTGCTGCTGTTGTACCCAGTGGAGGGGAGGCGCGGCGCCTGTGTGAGATCATGGCGCAGGGGAGAAGCAGAGAAATCTTTCGGCGCAGGGAGGACTTCTGAGGCTGTCTAGTGCTGCTGATGTGCTGTAATAGGAAAAACATTTTTTCCTGTTACCAACAGCAGGGGATCCTGTGGGCCTATTTTGATGGGGGGGCCTGGAGCTGCAGCTCCATCCGCCCCATTGTTAATCCGGCCCTGATTATGCCACATTACAGTGCTGCACTCAGTTCATATTATGCCACATTAAAGTGCTGCATCCAGTTCATATTATGCCACATTACAGTGCTGCACCCAGTTCATATTATGCCACATTACAGTGCTGCACCCAGTTCATATTATGCCACATTCAGTGCCTCAATTTCATATTATGTTGCATTACAGTGCCCCTATTTAATATTATGCCACATTACAGTGCCTCAATTTCATATTATGCCACATTACAGTGTCCCCAGTTCATATTATGCCACATTACAGTGCTGCACCAAGTTCATATTATGCCACATTACAGTGCTGCACCAAGTTCATATTATGCCACATTACAGTGCTGCACTCAGTTCATATTATGCCACATTAAAGTGCTGCATCCAGTTCATATTATGCCACATTACAGTGCTGCACCCAGTTCATATTATACCACATTACGGTGCCTCAATTTCATATTATGCCACATTACAGTTCCCCATTTCATGCCAGTGGCGGATTTAGGGGGGGGGCACCAAGGCACGTGCCCCCCCTGTCATTTTTAATAGATGTTTTGTATTGTCCATGCTGCTGTGCGCACCCGCCCCCGACATGTCCCCCGCCGCTGTGCGCATCCGCCTCCGGCACCCGACATGTCCCCCTCAGTGGCGCACGCCCCCCTGATGAGTTGAATCTCCTGTTCTTGAGATGGAGACACAGCTGTCTCCATCTCAGGTAAAAGCCGCGATCGCGACCGCGGAGCCGCTGCACTGCAGCGGCAGCAGAGAGCTACCATAGCTCTCTACTATAAACAGTCCGGAGGTGTGAAGGGGGAGCTGCTGGCTGCTCAAGTTCCCTCCGTCCTTACAGTGCTGCTAGCGCCTGGTGGAAGGGTAATTACATACTGTAACTGTATGTATGTTTGTATTTGTAGTAATTTATGTATGTGTGTATGTATGTGATTGTGTATGTATGTTTGGGTGTGTGTTTGTGTATATGTGTTTGTGTGTTACTCTGTGTGTATTATATGGTGCAATACTGCATGTCCCTGGTGCAGTAGTTCCCTGGGTGGAGACTGGCATGCACCCCTCCATGCAGTGGAAACCAGGTGGCACTTAGTAGCCTTTGTGAGTAAATCAATGTATTACAAAAGGCATAGTGTACCGATGTTTCAATGGGCGTTTTTTTCAAGGTGCTTTACTGTAGGCTTGAAGGAAAAAAAAAACGCTTTATGTGGCGTTGAAACGTCGGTACACTATGCCTTTTGTACTGTAATACATTGATTTACTCACAGAGACCGCTGAGTACCGCCTGGTTCTACTGCATGGGGGGGATGGGGGGGGGGGGGGCATGCCACCTATTACATATATGGAGGGCACCTTGGTATTAAGCAACATCTTCAGTGAGTGCCTATTTTTTGTCATTAGATATATATATATATATATATATATACATACACACACACACACACACACACATGTACGTGCACACATACATACATACATACATACATACATACACACATACATACACACACCCACACATGGAAACCCCCCTCACTAAATCCTGCGTTTGCCCCTGCCCCTGCTCTCCTCTCCTGTCACCTGCTGCTGCTGTTCTGCTCACACGGAGGAGCCGAGCAGGAGGAGGAACTTTACAGATGCAGCCCGCCGCCGCTGGGGATCTCTGCTACCGATCTCCGGCGTGGTGCTGTGCTCCCCACTGACACCACGCCGTGTACGCTGTGCAGTGAAAGTGTACTACTCACACTCTCACTCTTAGCCGCCGGCGCTGATCCTCCCCTGCCTAATAACCAAAGGGAACCTGGTGCCCGCAACGTAATGTGAAGACATCACGCCATCCGCAGCAGCTGTCTTCTCCTGTACCCTTAGGACCTGTACCCGCCATGCGCTGTCGGCTCCTTCCAGTCCTCAGGTACCAGCCAGTGGGGCAAACCTGCTGTAAGGTATTTGCTCCAAAACAATGCCCACTGCCTTGACTATAATATAATACTACAAGTGCGTGGACTGTAATATAATGCTACAAGTGCCTGTAATATAATGCTACAATGCACTTGTAGAATTATATTATATCCCATGCATTGTAGCATTATATTACAGGCACTAGTAGCATTATATTACAGTCCATGCACTTGTAGTATTATAGTAAATGTGATGCCGGGAGGGAGGCATGGGCGTGCGATATTGTCAGGGAATGCTTCATTATTTAGATTATTTTGAATAGGAAAGTATGGTTTTTTGAGAATAGTATGTACAGTCACATCATGTGTATATAATATATTTTTCTTTCCTGAAACAAATGTTTTGTCCCTGTATCTCTACCTCAGCCCCCTCACCCTCCCTGTATCTCCCCCTCAGCCCCCTCACCCTCCCTGTAGCTCACCCTCAGTGTCCCTGTCCTCATCCTGTAAATCCCCCTCAGCGCCCTTACTCTCCCCCTCACCCTCCCTGTATCTCCCCCTCAGCGCCTTTATCCTCACCCTCCCTGTAACTCCCCCTCAGAGCACTCACCCTCTCTGTAACTATCCTCAGCGCCCTTACCCTCCCCATATTTCCCCCTCAATGCCCTTACCCTCACCCTCCTTGTAACTCTCCCTCAGCACCCTCACCCTCCTTGTATCTCACCCTCAGTACCCTTACCCTCACTCTTCCTGTGACTATCACTAAGCACCCTCCCCCTCCCTGTATCTCCCCCTCAGGGGGGGGAGTGGGGGTAAACTGGGGAGAGAGAATGGTGCTGCTGTGAGCGGTCTTTTGCTGGGGGGGGAGGGAGTGGGGGTGACCTTCCTGCTGTCAATCTTCATGCGATCGCCCCTGCGATCGCTTTCTTCTGTGTTCTTGTCGTTGCCCAGCAACGGCCGTCGCTGAACAATAATGCGCCTGCGCATTGCGTCCGCTACGTATGTGCAGTTCCGACCCGTTCGCACGGCTGCGAAAACCAGCAGCGTGCGAACGTTTCGGAATGATCCCCATAAGGTATAAGAACTAACTGTGGACCTGTACCCCCTCCAGCAGTGCATTTCGATTATAGACACACTCGATACTCACATTGAGCACTTGACCACACCCCCTCACACAATTGGTCACACGCACTGAAACTTCGCCACGCCCACTCCACTTCTAACTCCACCCCTCCTTGATAGCACAACCACTTATGGTGCCCCCCCTGTCATTCTTTTCTGGATCCGCCCCTGATTATGCCTAACTATAGTGTCTACATATTATGTAACATGATAATGTCATCCAGTTCAGCACAGTGACAGGGAAGTTATGGCCCTATCAGCTCTGGGCGTCATAGCAGCTTCACTCCCTGCACCTATGGTAGCTAGGCCCTTGACTAACATACATATAATATTAAACAGTTTAACTTAAATAGTATTGCACATCAATAAGTTTCAATTACTCTAAATTCTTTACCTACTTTATATATGTGTTTGTGTACCCTGGATTCCATTACAAGTCCCAATACAATTGTTATTATGCATAAGTACTGCAAACTCATCATTACTAATTACAATTCTCTTTATTTCTCACTTAGCGCCATTGTCTCAAACATCAGACTATCAATTCTCATTAATTATGTGCAGCACTAACTTCCCTTATTCACAGAACTAACTACCACTGTTGTTACTATATAAACATTAATTCTGTTGCTATACAAACATCACATCTCCCAGTGTGTGCTAATACCACTGCTGTTCCTGTATATATTATAAACACACTACATTTGCTTTTTCAAAACAGTCTCCATGTCACAGTATGCATCAGTGTCTGCTACGTAAGTCTAGCACTACAATTCTCGGCATTACTTACTACAACTCAAGCATAAATTATTTTCTAGCACATATGAACATCATATGCTCCTATGTACATATCCACATATATATACTCCATATATATTATACAATTTTCTAATATTGCAATATCCATCTTTAGTATCTCACATAATTCATAATGTGTGCAGCCCTGGGTTGGCATAAGCCTTTAGGGGGCCCAGGTCACTTAACACAGGGGGACCCTTGCCCTCTTGTCAGCACAGCTCCCCCGGCTGTTCCCACTGTATGTGTGTGCGTCCGTCCCCCACACCTCTATAACGCAGCAGCGCAGGCTCTACCTGCACTCCTGCAGCGGGGTCAGACACCAAAGCCTCCTCTTGGGTAGCACACAGGCCCAACAGCAGAAATCTTAAGGCATGATACACGATTTTGTTTGTGGTGCTCAAATTTTCTCATCAGGAGGGGGGGGGGGGGGGGGGGGGCGCTGAGTTCTATGGGGAAGGAAGGGCTCCCCAAAGCTGGTTTGCAGACCTCCAAACTTTGGATCCATAAGCTGTGGATAGCAGTGCATAGGCAGGAGCAGTGCACCCATCTGGACCCACCGGAGTGTCATCTCCCCAAGTGTTCATGTATATGCGATGTCCGGGATAGGTAGACACCGCAAGCCAATCACATAGACATCGCAGACCCGGAAATGGGGCCTTATTCAAAGTTGATCGCAGCAGCAAATTTGTTAGCAGTTGGGCAAAACCATGTGCACTGCAGGTGGGGCAGATATAACATTTGCAGAGAGAGTTAGATTTGGGTGAGTTATTTTGTTTCTGTGCAGGGTAAATACTGTCTGCTTTATTTTTACACTGTAGTTTAGATTTCAGTTTGAACACACACCACCCAAATGTAACTCTCCCTGCACATGTTATATCTGCCCCCCCCCACCCCCCTGCAGTGCACATGGGCCCTCATTCCGAGTTGTTCGCTCGCTAGCTGCTTTTAGCAGCATTGCACACCGCCGCCCTCTGGGAGTGTATCTTAGCTTAGCAGAATAGTGAACGAAAGATAAGCAGAACTGCTACTAAATAATTCTTTGCAGTTTCTGAGAAGCTCTGGACCTACTCACAGATTGCGATCAGCTCAGTCCATTTAGTTCCTGGTTTGACGTCACAAACACGCCCTGCGTTCGGCCAGCCACTCCCCCGTTTCTCCAGTCACTCCCGCGTTTTTCCCTGACACGCCTGCGATTTTTTTCAAACGCCGGGAAAACGCTGAGTTACCACCCAGAAACACCCCTTTCCTGTCAATCATTTACCGAACAGCAGTGCGATTGAAAAGCGCCGCAGAATCCACAGCAAACCTGCTAAGTTTTTAGTTAAATAACTGAGCGCATGCGCCCTGCGTACCTTGCACATGCGCAGTTTGCAACAAATTGCAGCATAGCAAAAATCGGCAACGAGCGAACAACTCGGAATGACCACCATGGTTTTGCCCAACTGCTAACAAATTTGCTGCTGCGATCAACTCTGAATTAGGCCCCATTTCCGGATCTGCGATGTCTATGTGAGTGGCTTGCAGTGTCAACCTGCCCCGGACATCGCATATACATGAACACTTGGGGAGATGACACTCCGGTGGGTCCAGATAGGTGCACTGCTCCTGCCAACGGCGCCCACCTCTGCCATGCCTGCCACAACACCCAGGGCACCTGCAATGCTTGCCCCATCGTTATTACATCTCTGATGATTATGCACCTGCATTTTCAACCACTTTGGCAACACAACTCAGAGCCGTAACTAGCGCTGTGTCGAGTGTGTGTAGCGAGGGCCAGTGTACTTGTGCGGTCACTGGCCCTGCTACTAGCCTGCGCGACCTTCCTCACCTGGGACGGCCCGGCGCCGTCCCATGTGGCCGGAGGTAGCGCGGGCTTCGGGCGGTGCTGGGGACCGGATCTGGTCCGGTCTCCACCTGCCCCGCTTAATGCAGAGTTCGGCAGCAGGCGTGGGGGCGGCGGCGCATATCCACCTCCGCTCTACGCTGGTGATGGCGGCGGGCCTGCATCCTCCGGGACGCAGACCCCGCCAATCGCCGCCCGGCACTTTGAATTTGTCGCCAGTCGCGAGCCAATCACGGCTCACGAGCTGGCAGCCAATCAGGAGTGGCGGCGGTGAGCCAATCCCGGCTCGCCGCGTCATAGCCCCGCCCCTCGGCACTGGCTTGTATTAGCCAGCGCCGGGCGCGGGAAGTCGGTTCGGGGATGGAGAAGGAGCGGAGAAGAGCTCCTGAAGATAGAAGAAAGAAGACGGCGCCGGAAGTCCCGGAGGGCGGCGGTAGTTGCAAAAGAGCTGAGACACGCCGCCGCCCGCCGGGTGAAGTACAAAGAGCCGACACCCGTTGGTGAAGTCGTCGGAAGCCCTGGGCCAGCGGTGTGCAACGCAAAAGAGCTTGCACCTGCCACCGCTGCCCAGGTGAAGTCTCCAGGAAGCCCGGAGGTGGTGGGAGCCATCCCGCCTCCGGCGAAGACAACGCGGTGGGCGTGGCCGGACCAGGCTTGGTCCAGCCGGGGCCCTCTGGACGCGTAAGTGCAGAAGCCCCCCCCCCTCCCCTAGACCACCAGGGATCGGGCATTAGGCCCGTGGGCATAGTCAGGCCCTTCCGGCCTGTGGGCATAAAGTCGGGCCCTCCCGGCCCGTGGGTATTTCTGGACGGGCCCTCCTGGCCCGTGGCACCGTTGAGCGGGCATTAGGCCCGAGAAGATAGTCAGGCCACCGGCCTGGGCACCAGTAGGCGGGCACTAGGCCCGTGGGGCAAAGCAGGCACTAGGCCTGAGCAACAGAGGGCGCAAGGCCCCATTACCCCCCAGATAGACAGCCATAGGTAGGGGGCCTCCAGGGGCCAGTAAGCCCAACACAATGGTGTGTAGCTGAAGTCGGCGTTAGGCCGCAGGTTGCTGAAGTCGGCATTAGGCCGCAGGTCGCTGAAGTCTGCATTAGGCCGCAGGTTGCTGAAGTCGGCGTTAGGCCGCAGGTTGCTGAAGTCGGCATTACGCCGCAGGTTGCTGAAGTCGGCGATAGGCCGCAGGCTGCTGAAGTCGGCGTTAGGCCGCAGGTTGCTGAAGTCGGCATCACGCCGCAGGTTGCTGAAGTCGGCGTTAGGCCGCAGGTTGCTGAAGTCGGCATCACGCCGCAGGTTGCTGAAGTCGGCGTTAGGCCGCAGGTTGCTGAAGTCGGCGTTAGGCCGCAGATTGCTGAAGTCAGCATTGCGCCGCAGGTTGCTGAAGTCGGCGATAGGCCGCAGGCTGCTGAAGTCGGCGATAGGCCGCAGGCTGCTGAAGTCGGCGTTTGGCCGCAGGTTGCTGAAGTCGGCATTACGCCGCAGGTTGCTGAAGTTGGCATTACGCCGCAGGTTGCTGAAGTCGGCGTTAGGCCGCAGGTTGCTGAAGTCGGCGTTAGGCCGCAGGTTGCGGAAGTCGGCGTTACGACGCCGGTTGCAGAAGTCGGCGCTACGCCGCAGGTTCGCGTAAGTTGGCGCTACGCCGCATGTGTGATGAGTTCTCAGTTGTCCCCACAGCCAGGCCCCCATGAAAGGTAGGCTGGCGGAAGTACGCGTTGGTGAGTACCACAAGCTTGAAACAGTATTACGGTGTTGTGCTATAACCTTTGTATAAGTGTCTCTCCGTCATAAAGCGTAAGCAGCGCCACGTCCCGTGGGCTGTGTTGTGTGTTCTCTTACAGGAGCAAAGAAGAAGGGCCAGTCGTCTGGCAGAAGCCGAGTATATAGCTGGTGAGCATAAAGGTGTTTCGTGTGTGTTCGTGGTGTATGTTGCCCTCCCCCACTTCCCTGTTGGGCGTTTTCGTTCAGGGTCGCCCCTGGTGCTACGCACCACTACGGGGGCACCCAGTCTGAGGCCACAAGTGCCAATGATGACCCTTCACGGAGCCCCGTGTAGGCCACCCCAGCAGTGTGCCCCCATTCGTTTCAGGTGACCCAGGAAGTTCTTCTCCGTGTCTGGACGTGTGCCAGTATCGTCTGAGCTACTTCGACGGACTGAAGGTGGAGGACGAGAGGCGTGAGGTACGTAGGCCTGGTAAGTGTGTGCGCAAGTTTTGTTCTCCAGGGCCCCACCCTCGTGCCTCTTACATTTGGCGTAGTCGGCAGGATCTGCGGACGACAGACACGATGTGGAGGACGCCACCAGAACGGATCCACCCCCTGGCATGTGAGGATAGAAGCAACTGGCCCGTCCTCACGTCCGCGGACCTACTACGGGCCGTGCAGCAAGCTGTAAAGCGTAACCGAGAGGAGCGCCGCCAGAAGAAGCGTCAGCAAGCCACCACCGACCCCTACCAGACGGGCCAGCAGACGGAAGAGTACCCCCGGCCACCTGCTGCTAGAGTGGTTGTCGAGACGCAGCCGTTGGTCGCAGGGATCCATAGCGGCGGGCATTACTTCACAACCGAGCCCCCAAGATCAACGATCCCCGTGGAACATAGGGATTGGCCCCGAGAGTGCAGCGACCAAGCCGTCCAATCGGAGGGGCCACACTGGACCCAGCAGAGCTTAAACGAGCCCTGGTGCGCGCTCTGTGGAGAAGTGGACCATGAATCGCCAGATTGCCCACACGCCTCAGCCCGTGCGATTAGGAATTGGCGACAAGGGCAAGCCGAGAGGAAGGGAGCGTCGGACAGGCGCCAGGAGGAGCGTCGGATGCAGGAGGTCAACTGGTCTGCCTGTGACGACTACGACGGCGACCACAAGGACTGCACCTGGGACGACGACCGGAGCGAAAGGGAGGTAGAGAGATGTCCGGGCTGCGGCGCTCCCGACCACGAACGGCCTGAATGCCCCTGGCCTAGGGATGACCTGTCCTCCAGCTGGACCGACCTGGAGAACCCCAACGACGACGGGTGGGAGACTATGTCATTTGATGAGGAGTCCAGTGTCTCCGACCAAATTACGGATATCCTTGAAGAATCCAACAACGACGAGTGGGAGACCATGTCATCAGATGAGGAACCCAGTGTTGCTGACCAACCTGCAGACAACCCGGATGACGACGACGGATGGGAGGATATGCCATCCGATGGGGAACCCAGTGTCCTAGAGAGCCGGAACCAGCTCCAGGAGGCCACCACCATCACCATGGAGGGTCTACCACCCACGATGGTCCCCGAGGGGATAACACCCCCAGGCCAAAGAGGGAAGGTGAGTTTTTCCTCCACAGATGCAAGCGCAGATACACCGGATGGGGCACCTGAACAGGGGCCAACCGCCAAAACAGGTGATGGAGGCCCCGACGCCAGAACCAGGGTGATGGCCAGCTTTGTGGGGACCACAAAGGAAAAAGCCTGGAGGAATGTAGCGAGGGCCAGTGTACTTGTGCGGTCACTGGCCCTGCTACTAGCCTGCGCGACCCTCCTCACCTGGGACGGCCCGGCGCCGTCCCATGTGGCCGGAGGTAGCGCGGGCTTCGGGCGGTGCTGGGGACCGGATCTGGTCCGGTCTCCACCTGCCCCGCTTAATGCAGAGTTCGGCAGCAGGCGTGGGGGCGGCGGCGCATATCCACCGCCGCTCCACGCTGGTGATGGCGGCGGGCCTGCATCCTCCGGGACGCAGACCCCGCCAATCGCCGCCCGGCACTTTGAATTTGTCGCCAGTCGCGAGCCAATCACGGCTCACGAGCTGGCAGCCAATCAGGAGTGGCGGCGGCGAGCCAATCCCGGCTTGCCGCGTCATAGTCCCGCCCCTCGGCACTGGCTTGTATTAGCCAGCGCCGGGCGCGGGAAGTCGGTTCGGGGATGGAGAAGGAGCGGAGAAGAGCTCCTGAAGATAGAAGAAAGAAGACGGCGCCGGAAGTCCCGGAGGGCGGCGGTAGTTGCAAAAGAGCTGAGACACGCCGCCGCCCGCCGGGTGAAGTACAAAGAGCCGACACCCGTTGGTGAAGTCGTCGGAAGCCCTGGGCCAGCGGTGTGCAACGCAAAAGAGCTTGCACCGGCCACCGCTGCCCAGGTGAAGTCTCCAGGAAGCCCGGAGGTGGTGGGAGCCATCCCGCCTCCGGCGAAGACAACGCGGTGGGCGTGGCCGGACCAGGCTTGGTCCAGCCAGGGCCCTCTGGACGCGTAAGAGCAGAAGCCCCCCCCCCCTCCCCTAGACCACCAGGGATCGGGCATTAGGCCCGTGGGCATAGTCAGGCCCTTCCGGCCTGTGGGCATAAAGTCGGGCCCTCCCGGCCCGTGGGTATTTCTGGACGGGCCCTCCTGGCCCGTGGCACAGTTGAGCGGGCATTAGGCCCGAGGGGATAGTCAGGCCACCGGCCTGGGCACCAGTAGGCGGGCACTAGGCCCGTGGGGCAAAGCAGGCACTAGGCCTGAGCAACAGAGGGCGCAAGGCCCCATTACCCCCCAGATAGACAGCCATAGGTAGGGGGCCTCCAGGGGCCAGGAAGCCCAACACAATGGTGTGTAGCTGAAGTCGGTGTTAGGCCGCAGGTTGCTGAAGTCGGCATTAGGCCGCAGGTCGCTGAAGTCGGCATTAGGCCGCAGGTTGCTGAAGTCGGCGTTAGGCCGCAGGTTGCTGAAGTTGGCATTACGCCGCAGGTTGCTGAAGTCTGCGATAGGCCGCAGGCTGCTGAAGTCGGCGTTAGGCCGCAGGTTGCTGAAGTCGGCATCACGCCGCAGGTTGCTGAAGTCGGCGTTAGGCCGCAGGTTGCTGAAGTCGGCATCACGCCGCAGGTTGCTGAAGTCGGCGTTAGGCCGCAGGTTGCTGAAGTCGGCGTTAGGCCGCAGGTTGCTGAAGTCGGCATTGCGCCGCAGGTTGCTGAAGTCGGCGATAGGCCGCAGGCTGCTGAAGTCGGCGATAGGCCGCAGGCTGCTGAAGTCGGCGTTAGGCCGCAGGTTGCTGAAGTCGGCATTACGCCGCAGGTTGCTGAAGTCGGCATTACGCCGCAGGTTGCTGAAGTCGGCGTTAGGCCGCAGGTTGCTGAAGTCGGCGTTAGGCCGCAGGTTGCGGAAGTCGGCGTTACGCCGCCAGTTGCAGAAGTCGGCGCTACGCCGCAGGTTCGCGTAAGTTGGCGCTACGCCGCATGTGTGATGAGTTCTCAGTTGTCCCCACAGCCAGGCCCCCATGAAAGGTAGGCTGGCGGAAGTACGCGTTGGTGAGTACCACAAGGTTGAAACAGTATTACGGTGTTGTGCTATAACTTTTGTATAAGTGTCTCTCCGTCATAAAGCGTAAGCAGCGCCACGTCCCGTGGGCTGTGTTGTGTGTTCTCTTACAGGAGCAAAGAAGAAGGGCCAGTCGTCTGGCAGAAGCCGAGTATATAGCTGGTGAGCATAAAGGTGTTTCGTGTGTGTTCGTGGTGTATGTTGCCCTCCCCCACTTCCCTGTTGGGCGTTTTCGTTCAGGGTCGCCTCTGGTGCTACGCACCACTACGGGGGCACCCAGTCTGAGGCCACAAGTGCCAATGATGACCCTTCACGGAGCCCCGTGTAGGCCACCCCAGCAGTGTGCCCCCATTCGTTTCAGGTGACCCAGGAAGTTCTTCTCCGTGTCTGGACGTGTGCCAGTATCGTCTGAGCTACTTCGACGGACTGAAGGTGGAGGACGAGAGGCGTGAGGTACGTAGGCCTGGTAAGTGTGTGCGCAAGTTTTGTTCTCCAGGGCCCCACCCTCGTGCCTCTTACATGTGCTCCGCCCACAGCGCGTGTGAACTGTAGGCGGAGAACCAGCTGCCCGATACCCGCAATCATTTCTACCCGGCACCCGCCACAGCGCTGCCTGCTGTAATGTATGTAGTGCTACATACATATACAGCAGCGCTGCCTGCCTGCGTGCTCCGCTCCCTCTCTCCCAGCCTCTAACAGCAGTATTATAAGTGGCTCCCTCCAGCTCCGTCCGGGCCACTAGCGCGTGCGGGGAGGCGGGGGATCCGAGTACCGGACAAAATTTTTTTAACTGACGCGGAGCTCACGAAATGGGACTCGCCGCAGTTGTTGTCATGTACACATGGAGATGGCCAAGGGGGTAACTGCTGCAGTTGTCCCAACGGAGCTTCCGAGCTGCGGGCTTATTATAGCCACACACAATGCTTTCCACACAGTGCTCGGAGTCCTTGGCAGGAACTGGTTACTGCAGGTAAGGGTTTGCAGTGACATTAGTAAAGTTTTTCTTTTGCCTGAAAAAAGAGGGATGGGGTGGCAGTTACATCATTACACATATGAAAAGGTGAATAAGCTTTAATGACCTGGTTATAGCAGTATATAAATGAACACCATGTACTACAGTAAATATTAGTACTGCCCGTCATATATGTAACATTAATATTTAAGTACAGCATCATAGGGAAGTTGGCCACACATACATTTATATGGGGGTATCCTACACTTTAAAGTTTCTTCAAAATGTTTAGCCCTATGCTAAAACTGCACCGCTAAAATGTAATTAATAAAGTAGCATTGCAGCATGATCTGCTAATTAATGTCTGCCGTAATGTGTAAAAAGGGGGACGCTGTCTGGCGTAATGTGTAAAAAGGGGGACGCTGTCTGGCGTAATGTGTAAAAAGGGGACGCTGTCTGCCGTAATGTGTAAAAAGGGGGACGCTGTCTGCTGTAATGTGTAAAAAGGGGACGCTAAAATGTAATTAATAAAGTAGCATTGCAGCATGATCTGCTAATTAATGTCTGCCGAAATGTGTAAAAAGGGGGACGCTGTCTGCTGTAATGTGTAAAAAGGGGGACGTTGTCTGCTGTAATGTGTAAAAAGGGGGACTGTCTGCCATAAAGTGTAAAAAGGGGACGCTGTCTGCCGTAATGTGTAAAAAGGGGGACGCTGTCTGCCATAATGTGTAAAAGGGGCTCTACCTGGTGTAGTGGCGCTACTGTGCGGCGTAATTTGAATAATGGAGACTACTGTGCACCATAGTATGAATTGGTATTATTGTGTGGCCACGCCCCTTCCCCATGAAGCCACGCCCATATATATTTTTTGCGCGCCTGCGGCGCGCACTGCCCTATCTTGCTTAGGGGGGGGGGGCGCCAATGCCGTTTCTTGCACACAGCGCTAAAATGCCTAGTTACGGCACTGACACAACTGCATCACATCTTATATCACAGGGATAGAATAAAGGAGTTCCTTGAAGCCAATAAGGTTATTAATAGGAACCAACATGGATTCGTGAAGGATAAATCATGTCAAACTAACTTAATAGGCTTTTACGAAACAGTTAGAGCAAACCTAGACCAGGGTAAAGAGGTGGATGTAATCTTTTTAGTCTTTGCTTAAGCTTTCGATACTGTACCTCATATGAGAACGGGGGCTAGGAAGCACAATATGCACTTGGGTTGGAAATTGGTTAGATAATAGGGAGCAGCAAGTGGTGGTTAATGGAACTTTTTTGAAATGGACTGGAGTACTAAGTGGTGTGCCACAGGGGTCTGTACTTGGACCACTATTGATCCACATTTTCAGAAATGATCTAGAAGTAGGTCTAGAGAGCATGGTGTCCATTTTTGCAGACAATATCAAACTGTGTAAGGTTATAAAATCGGAGGAGGATGCTGAGTCTCTTCATAACGACTTTTTTAAACTGGAAGCATGGGCAGCAAAATGGAGATTTCGCACAGAGACGAAAAGGTTTCTTCACAGTAAGGACAATACGTATTTGGAATTCCCTGCCTGAGAGTGTAGTATTGGCAGACTCGGTCATTGCTTGTAAGAATGGGCTGGATAAATTCCTTCTGGATAAGGATATACAGGGTTATGGTAGGTAAATCATGCACAACAGTATAAAAAAAAAAGGAATATACATAACGGTTAAACATTCACAACAGTTAAAATTAGTATTAAAAATATTACAGTGTAGGAGATCACTAACAGGTTGATCTCGATGGACAAATTGTCTTTTTTCAACCTAGCTATGTATATGTTACATCCTTAAGATGGATCATCTATGTACTGTAGGTCCAGCTACCAGTCACCCAGAAACACCCAATACATTATAAAGACATTTCTGAGAGAGTGCACCTCAATCACAACTGCGACTCTATGCACAGACTCTGGACTCATACGCAGTGCGACTTTCGATGCGTGCGCTTAAGAAAAAAAATTGCTCAATTGAGCCCTGTGCATCACAGTTCTCCTGGCGAGCATCTACATTTCTCAGGTCACAACTAAAATAGTTCTCAGGCACATCAGGTCCATGAGGCTCTATTTTTTTAAATGACGCATTCAAATATTGCTAGAGCCGCATTAAGTAAAAGATCATTGTGGGGAGAATATGCCTCTCATTAAGACATCACAGCAACAGATGTGCCAATGGCTCTTACAGTGGTGAACAAAGAAGATTAAACAGATGATTTGTATTACATTACACGACTAGAAAGACATTAAAGGAGAATATCTATTTTTCATGATCATCACCAAAAGAAAAAAAAATGCAGCATTCTCAAGTTGATATGCGATTGGAAACAGATAACACAGAGATATGAAACATTTATGTGCATTATGAATATTTCAGAAGAGGTCATGTGACATTTTCTGAACCCTCATTTATTTTGCAATTTGAGTTTCTTTTTTGAATGAATACAGACCTTAGGAAATATTATACAACTGCCACTACCTCCAGTATATGACCTTTAAGATATTATCGTACGGCTGGGATCTCCCATTCCCCTCTATAAATAAGTATATAGTTTCCAAAATGACAACACATCTATTCTCAAAAGACACAGACATATTGAAGGTCATTTACAAAGCCCGAAACATCAGCTGCACAGTGTAAAACCAGCTTTCTGCTGGTGTACACTGGTTTACGGTGTATGATGGCATTTGTGGAGAAGCAGACATATTCACAGCCGGTGGAAGGAGTTGGACAGAGTAGGCCCACTACTGTGCCTGCATCTGGAGTTTAAAAGCAGAGAATAGGCCCCCTGGTGCACCTAGGGGGTCATTCCGACCTGATCGCTCGCTGCAGTTTATCACAGCGATCGGGTCGGAACTGCACATGCCCCGGCGCATGCCGGACGGCCGATTGACAGGCAGAGGCGGTCGCTGGGCGGGAGGGGGCGGCACGGCGGCGTTTGGCCACCATTTTGAGGGGCGTGGTCTGGTCAATGCAGGCATGGCCGGACCGTGCAGCGGGCGGGCCGCAGCGGCTGCGTGACATCACACGCAGCCGCTGCAACCAGGGTCAGTGACGAGCAACAATTTAGCACAGCTACGATCAACTCGGAATGTCCCCCCTAGTTGTGTAGATCAGTGCAGAAGTGGGATATCCTTTCTCAAAGCAAGAGTACTGAAATGAAGAAAAGGGGTAAAGGTTGATTCCTGACCCTCACCTCCCCACTGGTACCTTCTTCTGCTCTGCACAATGGTTGGTCAGGTTTAGAGAGCTGATCCTTCACAGAAAGGAGTCTTGGGAGCTCGGTGGGGATAGAAGTGTTATCTGGGTGGGTGTGTGAGTGTATTAATGTTATCTGGGGATGTGTATATAAAACATGTTATTGTGTAGACATGACATTTGAGAGCTGATGGGGGAATGTCATCATGCTATGTGAGGGTTGAGATGAGGAGGGTTTATTAATAACATATGGCTGGAGAATTAATAACAAGTGGTGCATTCTTGCTTCTTTTCTTTTTTTTACCTCCCAGAGAGAAGCTCCTAATGCCAAATGCGGGAGGTGTGATGGAGGAAATTGTGTCATCATGACCCCGACCCCCAATGCATTAAGAGGCAGCAGAATGACAGTGTGCCAATGTTGCAGTTCACATCATCAGGCACTTCCCATAGTTACACATGACACAAATGACTTCTTTGCATGGCGAAGGAAGGACTTGATGTCACAAATTGTGTCATCAAGGTTCTCACACTTTCTAAGAAAGAGATGGTGTGCCTGCTCACCAATCTACTGGTCATTCCAGCACAGTAGGAAAGTATGATGTGTGGGGTGGTGCAGGAGTGTATTAATGCAAAGTTGAAGCTAGAGTACAGAAATGTATTGATGCCATGCAGCTGGTGATGATCAGTCCCAGGAGTGGTCGCTGCTGCCAGGACTGACTTATGGCCAAAACTCTGCCTACTTATTTCAACCCCGCCCTGCATCACCACCTTCTGAGTTTTAAGTCACGGTATTTGGGAGAATTGAAACCGCAAATAACCAAAGTGTCCAATCATATCTATCTACCTAACAACTTCTAAATGTAAGGGTTCTATTTACAAAGCCTAGGATGGAGATAAAGTACCAGGCAATTAGCACCTAACTGTCATGTTACAAGCTGGGTTTTAAAAATGACAGTTAGGAGCTGATTGGCTGGCACTTTATCTCCGTCCACTTTCTCTCCATCCAAGGCTTAGTAAATAGATCCCAAATGAGCTATCAACTGATGCATGTTGTTTATAGTGATGAGCGGGTTCGGTTCCTCGGAAACCGAACCCCCCCGTACTTCACCCATTTTACACGGGTCCGAGGCATACTCGGATTCTCCCGTATGGCTCGGTTAATCCGAGCGCGCCCGAACGTCATCATCCCGCTGTCGGATTCTCGCGAGATTCGGGTTCTATATAAGGAGCCGCGTGTCGCCGCCATTTTCACTCGTGCATTGGAAATGTTAGGGAGACTACGTGGCTGGCGTCCTCTCCGTTTGTGCTTATTGCTTAATTGTGGGACTGGGGAGCAGCTGTATTATATAGGAGGAGTACAGTTCAGAGTTTTGTTGATCAGTGACCACCAGTTTTATCCGTTCTCTGCCTGAAAAACGCTCCATATCTGTGCTCAGTGTGCTGCATATATCTGTGCTCACACTGCTTTATTGTGGGGACTGGGGACCAGCAGTATTATATAGGAGGAGTACAGTGCAGAGTTTTGCTGACCAGTGACCACCAGTATATATAGCAGTACGGTACGGAAGGCCACTGCTCTACCTACCTCTGTGTCGTCAAGTATACTATCCATCTAGATTCTATACCTGTGGTGCATTTTAGTTTTGCAGTTTGCTGACAGTGACCACCAGTATATATAGCAGTACGGTACGGAAGGCCACTGCTCTACCTACCTCTGTGTCGTCAAGTATATTATCCAGCTAGATTCTATACCTGTGGTGCATTTTAGTTTTGCAGTTTGCTGACAGTGACCACCAGTATATATAGCAGTACGGTACGGAAGGCCACTGCTCTACCTACCTCTGTGTCGTCAAGTATACTCTCCATCTAGATTCTATACCTGTGGTGCATTTTAGTTTTGCAGTTTGCTGACAGTGACCACCAGTATATATAGCAGTACGGTACGGAAGGCCACTGCTCTACCTACCTCTGTGTCGTCAAGTATACTATCCATCTAGATTCTATACCTGTGGTGCATTTTAGTTTTGCAGTTTGCTGACAGTGACCACCAGTATATATAGCAGTACGGTACGGAAGGCCACTGCTCTACCTACCTCTGTGTCGTCAAGTATATTATCCATCTAGATTCTATACCTGTGGTGCATTTTAGTTTTGCAGTTTGCTGACAGTGACCACCAGTATATATAGCAGTACGGTACAGAAGGCCACTGCTCTACCTACCTCTGTGTCGTCAAGTATACTATCCATCTAGATTCTATACCTGTGGTGCATTTTAGTTTTGCAGTTTGCTGACAGTGACCACCAGTATATATAGCAGTACGGTATGGAAGGCCACTGCTCTACCTACCTCTGTGTCATCAAGTATACTATCCATCTAGATTCTATACCTGTGGTGCATTTTAGTTTTGCAGTTTGCTGACAGTGACCACCAGTATATATAGCAGTACGGTACGGAAGGCCACTGCTCTACCTACCTCTGTGTCGTCAAGTATACTATCCATCTAGATTCTATACCTGTGGTGTATTTTAGTTTTGCAGTTTGCTGACAGTGACCACCAGAATATATAGCAGTACGGTACGGAAGGCCACTGCTCTACCTACCTCTGTGTCATCAAGTATACTATCCATCTAGATTCTATACCTGTGGTGCATTTTAGTTTTGCAGTTTGCTGCCAGTGACCACCAGTATATATAGCAGTACGGTACGGAAGGCCACTGCTCTACCTACCTCTGTGTCGTCAAGTATACTATCCATCTAGATTCTATACCTGTGGTGCATTTTAGTTTTGCAGTTTGCTGACAGTGACCACCAGTATATATAACAGTACGGTACGGAAGGCCACTGCTCTACCTACCTCTGTGTCGTCAAGTATACTATCCATCCATACCTGTGGTGCATTTCAGTTGTGCGCAGTATATATAGTAGTAGGCCATTGCTATTGATACTGGCATATAATTCCACACATTAAAAAAATGGAGAACAAAAATGTGGAGGTTAAAATAGGGAAAGATCAAGATCCACTTCCACCTCGTGCTGAAGCTGCTGCCACTAGTCATGGCCGAGACGATGAAATGCCATCAACGTCGTCTGCCAAGGCCGATGCCCAATGTCATAGTAGAGAGCATGTAAAATCCAAAAAACAAAAGTTCAGTTAAATGACCCAAAAATCAAAATTAAAAGCGTCTGATGAGAAGCGTAAACTTGCCAATATGCCATTTACGACACGGAGTGGCAAGGAACGGCTGAGGCCTTGGCCTATGTTCATGGCTAGTGGTTCAGATTCACATGAGGATGGAAGCACTCATCCTCTCGCTAGAAAACTGCAGTGCCACTCCTAGATGGGCCAGGTATTTGTGTTGGCCACTTGGGTCGCATAGCTTAGTCACACAGCTACCTCATTGCACCTCTTTTTTTCTTTGCATCATGTGCTGTTTGGGGACTATTTTTTAAATCTGCCATCCTGTCTGACACTGCAGTGCCACTCCTAGATGGGCCAGGTGTTTGTGTCGGCCACTTGTGTCGCTTAGCTTAGTCACACAGCGACCTTGGTGCGTCTCTTTTTTTCTTTGCATCATGTGCTGTTTGGGGACTATTTTTTTGAAGTGCCATCCTATCTGACACTGCAGTGCCACTCCTAGATGGGCCAGGTGTTTGTGTCGGCCACTTGTGTCGCTTAGCTTAGTCACACAGCGACCTTGGTGCGTCTCTTTTTTTCTTTGCATCATGTGCTGCTTGGGGACTATTTTTTTTAAGTGCCATCCTGTCTGACACTGCAGTGCCACTCCTAGATGGGCCAGGTGTTTGTGTCGGCCACTTGTGTCGCTTAGCTTAGTCACACAGCGACCTTGGTGCGTCTCTTTTTTTCTTTGCATCATGTGCTGTTTGGGGACTATTTTTTTGAAGTGCCATCCTGTCTGACACTGCAGTGCCACTCCTAGAGGGCCAGGTGTTTGTGTCAGCCACTTGTGTCGCTTAGCTTAGTCACACAGCGACCTTGGTGCGCCTCTTTTTTTCTTTGCATCATGTGCTGTTTGGGGACTATTTTTTTAAGTGCCATACTGCCTGACACTGCAGTGCCACTCCTAGATGGGCCAGGTGTTTGTGCCAGCCACTTGTGTCGCTTAGCTTAGCCATCCAGCGACCTCGGTGCAAATTTTAGGACTAAAAATAATATTGTGAGGTGTGAGGTGTTCAGAATAGACTGAAAATGAGTGTAAATTATGGTTATTGGGGTTAATAATACTATGGGATCAAAATGACCCCCAAATTCTATGATTTAAGCTGTTTTTGAGGGTTTTTTGTAAAAAAAACACCCGAATCCAAAACACACCCAAATCCGACAAAAAAATTTCAGGGAGGTTTTGGCAAAACGCGTCCGAATCCAAAACACGGCCGTGGAACCGAATCCAAAACCAAAACACAAAACCCGAAAAATTTTCGGTGCACATCTCTAGTTGTTTATGCCTCTGTACACACAAAAGTGGATACTCTTCATTAGCAAAGCACATCAGTGAAGCTGATTTATTTCAAAACTAATTTAGAAAATATATCTATAAATGCACTGTTCTGTTTCCATTGCTTATTATAGCTGAGCTATAATGCCGTCACTTCAGTGCAAAGGTGTATGTAGTTGGGGTGTAGTCATTTGGTTGATATTCATAATGTCAACACCACAATGTCGACAGTTAAAAATGTTCTTAAAATGTCAGCTGGCAACATGCCGACATTCTCAGAGTGTTGACATGGGAAATTACAACATTGTCAGAATGTTGACATTATGGTTAGGCTGCAGTATTGGGGGTTAGGGTTAGCCACTAGGGGATGGTTGGGCTGCATGCAGTGTACGGGAGGTTAATGTAAGCACTAGTGAGTGGAGCTTAAGCTCCTGGCGTTGCTGGGGAAAGATGGCGCCGGCTCTCTGTAACAGAGGCAGAGCTGGGAGCCCCGACTCAGGGTAGGAGGAGATGACTGGAAGAGAGGGAAGGGGTGGCCACCACACTGCCTGCATGTTCCATATCAGTGATTGCAATGCACAGAGTCAAGTGTAGAGTGGTGTGTTGTGGGAGAGGGGAGGTTTTGAGGCTTGTCAGGAGAACGTTCATGGCTGTCAGGTACTGTATCTCCATTCAGTGATATGGAATATGCAGGCAGTGTGGTGGCCAGCCCGTCCCTTTCTTCAGTCCTTTTCTCCCATCCACGGAGGCCCACCCTGTCAATCACATAGAAGCTCCACCCCTCCAGACTAGAACTAGGAACTGATGCCCACTTCTTGGTGAGAATTGATGTGTGTATACTGTGTGCATATGTGTGTGTGTTTGTGCATGTGTTTATGTCTGTGTATATTGTGTGTTTGTGTTTGTGTATATATGTGTATATGTATGCATGTGTTTGTGTGTGTAAATGTGAGTGTTTGTGTGTTAATGTGTTTCTATGTATACGTGTATATGTCTGTGTGTATATGTATGTCTGTGTGTATATATGTGGGTGCGTTTGTATGTCTGTGTGTATATCTGTGTGTTTATGTGTATATGTCTGTGTATATATATATATATATCCAATGTTTAAAGAAGGCACTCACCAGACTGTAGTTGAAATGCAAAAAGGCGTTTATCAAGTTTCACATCAAAATTAATGCATGGTTGGTCAAACCATGCATTAATTTTGATGTGAAACTTGATAAACGCCTTTTTGCATTTCAACTACAGTCTGGTGAGTGCCTTCTTTAAACATTGGATATACTATGGGACCTTGTGGAAACAAGTTTCTCTAGAATTTTGGACACCCCAGCAGACAACTTTGTATTTTCAGTGAGTGCCACTTCACCTATTTTGATATATATATATATATATATCTGTGTATATGTGTGTGTTTACGTATGTCTGTGCCTATATGTTTGTGAATCTATACATATGTATATATGTGTGTGTGTGTGTGTGTGTGTGTGTGTGTGTGTGTGTGTGTGTGTGTGTGTGTGTGTGTGGTGGTGGGGGGGGAGGCGCCATGACATGACCCTGGAAGAATACTAGGGATCCGAAGTATGCACCAAAACCGATGGTCACATGACTGCCGGTACCTGGAAGCAGAGCTGGGTCCGCTGTAGTCGTCAGGAGCAGGTAAGTCATCACTGGGCCACCAAGGATGATATGTCGACATTCTAACATATCAACATTTCTTCAGGTTATACAGTATATGAGGAATGTCGACATAGTCAAAGTCACCATTATGACCATGTAGACATTATGACTGGTGACATATCACACCACACAGTTTTACACCACATCTTGTAAAAATTGGCTTTGGACCTGATTCATTAATGATTACAAATACAAAGCTGCTCACAGCAGCTTTGCGTTTGCAGTCCTTAGCAATGCAAATGCAGGAGGAGGTGTACACCACCTCCTCCCTGCATTTGCGATGCTCTCTCGATAAGAGCTGCCCTTTGCGATGGCCGCCGGTCCCTGGACTTCCAGGTTCATGACCCAAGAGTCCATTTGCGCATGCACAGTGATGCATTGGCCACGGAGGGTGCTAGGAGGGATCCGATTGGATCCCTCTGCAGAGGCGTATCTAGCACGGGGCGAGCAGGGCACGTGCCCTGGGCGCCATGGCAGCCCCAACAGAGGGGGGCGCCACCGGCACCTGCACGGCCCACTCGCCCCATGCTTCAGGGATTCCGCCGGCGCAACCCGCGGCGCTTTCCCTGTCTCCCCGGCTGCTGTGCCTGTCACAATAGACAGGCAGCGGCAGCCAGGAGCCTCCCCCTACTCCCCCCTGCAAAAGTGTCTGTGTGTACGCGATCGCGATCGCGACCGCGGAGGTGCGCGCATGCGCGTGCGCGACCTCGGGGGGGCGTGCGGCCCCTGCCCTGAACAGCAGTAAGTGCAGCCTCAGGTGAGCGGGAAGGGGGTGCGGGACATTTTGTGTGTGTGTGTTAAGTGTGTGTGTGTCGGACAGTGTGCGTGTGACATTGTGTGTGGGACAGTGTGAGTGTGTTAATTGTGTGTGTGTGGGACAGTTTGAGTGTGTGTAAATTGTGTGTGTGTGTGACTGTGTGTGTGTGGGACAGTGTGCGTGTATTAATTGTGTGTGTGTGTGTGTGTGTGTGTGTGTGGGACAGTGTGTGTGTGTTAATTGTGTGTGTGAGTGTGTTAATTGTGTGTGTGGGACAGTGCGTGTTTGTTAATTGTGTGTGTGTGTGTGTGACAGTGTGAGTGTGTTAATTGTGTGTGTGGGACAGTTTTGAGTGCGTGTTAATTGTGTGTGTGTGGGACAGTGTGCGTGTGTTAATTGTGTATGTGTGGGACAGTGTGCGTGTGTTAATTGTGTATGTGTGGGACAGTGTGAGTGTGTTAATTGTGTGTGTGTGTGTGTGTGTGTGGGACAGTGTGAGTGTGTTAATTGTGTGTGTGTGGGACAGTTTGAGTGTGTGTTAATTGTGTGTGTGTGGGACAGTGTGCGTGTGTGTAAATTGTGTGTGTGTGGGACAGTGTGCGTGTGTATCAATTGTGTGTGTGTGGGACAGTTTGCGTGTGTTAAGTGTGTGTGTGTGGGACAGTGTGCGTGTGTTAAGTGTGTGTGTGTGTGTGTGTGTGTGTGTGTGTGTGTGTGTGTGTGGGACAGTGTGAGTGTGTTAATTGTGTGTGTGTGGGACAGTGCGTGTTTGTTAATTGTGTGTGGGACAGTGTGCGTGTGTGATATTTGTGTGTGTGGGACAGTGTGCGTGCGTTGTGTTAATTGTGTGTGGGACAGTGTGCGTGAGTTAATTGTGTGTGTGTGTGTTAATTGTCCCGGCGGTTATTGGCGTCTGTAGTGTGCGCCCCATCCTCCTCCGCTGCCGCTGACAGGAGCGGCGGTGTGCGGCTCTCCCCCTCCTCCGCCGGCTCCGTCCTCCCGTCGTGGCCCTGCAGTGTGTGCCGGTCTCCCCGGCAGCAGCAGCAGGTTAGTCTCTTCCCCCCCCCCCCCCCCTCTCTCTCTCTCTCTCCTCCTGTGGATTGCAGTTTGTAAGTATCATTTTAATTTTTACAGGTACCCCTATTGAATTCTACTGGACAAGTGGACGTGACCGGCGTGGGATGTAGGTAAGTAATCTGTCTCTCATTTTTACAGGTACCCCTATTGGATTCTACTGGACAAGTGGACGTGACCGGCGTGGGATGTAGGTAAGTAATCTGTCTCTCATTTTTACAGGTACCCCTATTGGATTCTACTGGACAAGTGGACGTGATCGGCGTGGGATGTAGGTAAGTAATCTGTCTCTCATTTTTACAGGTAACGCTATTGGATTCTACTGGACAAGTGGACGTGATCGGCGTGGGATGTAGGTAAGTAATCTCTCTCTCATTTTTACAGATTCCCCTACTGGGTTCTACTGGACAAGTGGACGTTACCAGCGTGGGATGTAGGTAAGTAATCTGTCTCTCATTTTTACAGGTACCCCTATTGAATTCTACTGGACAAGTGGACGTGACCAGCGTGGGATGTAGGTAAGTAATCTGTCTCTCATTTTTACAGGTACCCCTATTGGATTCTACTGGACAAGTGGACGTGATCGGCGTGGGATGTAGGTAAGTAATCTCTCTCTCATTTTCACAGGTACCCCTATTGGATTCTACTGGACAAGTGGACGTGACCGGCGTGGGATGTAGGTAAGTAATCTGTCTCTCATTTTTACAGATTCCCCTACTGGATTCTACTGGACAAGTGGACGTGACCAGCGTGGGATGTAGGTAAGTAATCTGTCTCTCATTTTTACAGATTCCCCTACTGGATTCTACTGGACAAGTGGACGTGACCAGCGTGGGATGTAGGTAAGTAATCTGTCTCTCATTTTTACAGCTACCCCTATTGAATTCTACTGGACAAGTGGACGTGACCAGCGTGGGATGTAGGTAAGTAATCTGTCTCTCATTTTTACAGGTACCCCTATTGGATTCTACTGGACAAGTGGACGTGATCGGCGTGGGATGTAGGTAAGTAATCTGTCTCTCATTTTTACAGGTACCCCTATTGGATTCTACTGGACAAGTGGACGTGACCGGCGTGGGATGTAGGTAAGTAATCTGTCTCTCATTTTTACAGATTCCCCTACTGGATTCTACTGGACAAGTGGACGTGACCAGCGTGGGATGTAGGTAAGTAATCTGTCTCTCATTTTTACAGGTACCCCTATTGAATTCTACTGGACAAGTGGACGTGACCAGCGTGGGATGTAGGTAAGTAATCTGTCTCTCATTTTTACAGGTACCCCTATTGGATTCTACTGGACAAGTGGACGTGACTGGCGTGGGATGTAGGTAAGTAATCTGTCTCTCATTTTTACAGATTCCCCTACTGGATTCTACTGGACAAGTGGACGTGACCGGCGTGGGATGTAGGTAAGTAATGTGTCTCTCATTTTTACAGCTACCCCTATTGGATTCTACTGGACAAGTGGACGTGACCGGCGTGGGATATAGGTAAGTATGTGTGAGTGTGTCAGTGTGCTTTAATACATTTTTACTGTCACGGTGTGTGAGTTGTGTTTTTATTTGGGTATTTTTTCTGTTGTAGAACTACAGGTACCGGCGGGCCCGTTATTTCCCTGCATGTTGGTACTTGAGGTTCTCCAAGTACCAGCAAGCGGGGGAGGCTTTCTGGGCCTTGTAGTTCCACAACAAAAAACAATATTCTTTTTTTACTTACATGGCTATCAGCCTCCCATCCACAGCCCACGGATTGGGGGGACAGCCTCGGGCTTCACCCCTGGCCCTTGGGTGCCTGGAGGGGGGGTGACCCCTTGATTTAAGGGGTCCCCACTCCTCCAGGGAACCCCGGCCAGTGGTGACTAGTTGGGGGGGTAATGCCACGGCCGCAGGGACCTACATAAATGTGTCCCCCGGCTGTGGCATTATGTCCCTGGCTAGTGGAGCCCGGTGCTGGTTTTAAAAATACGGGGGGACCCCTACATCTTTTGTCCCCCGTATTTTTGGAACCAGGACCGGACTAAGAGCCCGATGCTGGTTGTCTAAATACGGGGAACCCCTGTCCAATTTTTTCCCAGTATTTAAACAACCAGGACCGGCTCAAAGAGCCCGAGGCTGGTTATACTTAGGAGGGGGACCTCATGCAGTTTTTTTTTACATTTTTAACCCATTCAGACCCTTCTCCATTAAGTTAATGGAAACCCTGGACAACAAAATTGCATTCATGTCCTCCTCCCACTCCCTTCCCAGTCCCAAACACTGATTATTATTTTTTTCTATAAAAATGTACAATACAACATCACAAGTATGATGAGCAGGCATGCAGCGGGCATTGGCAACTTTGGACTGAGTTGCAAATTAGTGGCGGAGGGCTGGGTCAGTTGATGGTGGGCGAGTTTGTAAGCCATTGGTGGTGGCATCGGCTCAGAGGCAGTGGCGGGCATTGGCTCGGTGGCGGTAGGGTTCATCGACAGGATTCGGCGGACATTATGGCTGTAGTGCCTCACCGCACGCCACTGACCTCACCGCACGCCACTGGTGTGTGGGACAGTGTGCGTGTGTGTTAATTGTGTGTGTGGGACAGTGTGAGTGTGTGTTAATTGTGTGTGTGTGGAACAGTGTCAGTGTGTGTAAATTTTTGCAGTCCAGTGTGTGTGTGGGGGAGAGGAAAGTATGAGAATGTGTGTGTGTGTGTGTAGTCTGAGTGGGTGTGTGTAGGATTTGGGGGTGGCCAGTCTGTGTGTGTGTAATCAGTGTGTGTGGGATGTACTAATGGCCATTTACCGAAGAGAGATATGTATTAAACCACGGGCACTGAGATGCCCTTCTTACTCACCATCCAGCTGGGTGGGCGAGCCGGGCGGGTGGAAAGCCAGCAGCAGGGGCAGCATGCCAGATATCAGCAGCCGAGGGTGGGGGCTGTAATGCACATGCGGAGCCCAAAGCCGGAGATCAGCAGCATGCTGACCGGCAATAAGCAGCTTCTGCTTCCGCGTTCAACATGCTGCTGATCTCCGGCTTTGGGCTACGCAGGGTTCGGGGGATGGGTGTCCTCTGCCGGTGTACTGCAGCTCCGGGGGTGCGGGCTCCGGAGGCTTTCAGCACTGTTGAATATCCAGCTGCCCCAAGTATGTACAGCCCGCACCCTCTGCAGCTGATATCCGGCATGCTGCTGCTGGCTGTCCCCCCGCCCGGCTCGGCCACACAGCTGTATGGTGAGAAGGGCATCTCAGTTCCTGAGGTTTAACACATATGCCTCAGAAAATGGCCTCTGCGGTAAACGATACTAATGCTTACCGTGACAGTAACAGCGGGGAGGAAGGCGCACATCGGGATCCTGCAGCATGAAACAAGAACCCCTTCGGAGCGCAGCAGGCCACACTGAAAAGGGTGCATACCCGGTGCGGTGCTCTGCATCCCGGGTGGTGCCGAAGATGTGGAGTGTCGGAGGTGGCAGAAGCGCCGCAGCTTGGGGTGAGAAACCGCTGCAGCCCTTCCGCTGCTAAACTCTGCAATTAGTCTATTAAGGGGGTGGGCTCCCCTCATCATAGTGCCCCACAGGCCATGTTAATTCTGGGGGTAGGATCCCCTAACTCTATAATGGGAATTTTGGCTCATATCATGTGCTGTAACGTGAATTTTGGCTAATACCGTGTGCTATAATGTGAATTTCGGCTCATACTATGTGGGGTAATGTGAATTTTGGCTCATTCCGTGTGCTGTAATGTGAATTTCGGCTCATACCGTGTGCTGTAATGTGAATTTCTGCTCATACCATGTGGGGAAATGTGAATTTCTGCTCATACCATGTGGGGAAATGTGAATTTTGGCTCATACCATGTGGAGTAATGTGAATTTTGGCTCATACCGTGTGCTATAATGTGAATTTCGGCTCATACCGTGTGCTATAATGTGAATTTTGGCTCATACCATGTGGGGTAATGTGAATTTCGGCTCATACTGTGTGCTATAATGTGAATTTTCGGCTCATGCCGTGTGGGGCAATGTGAATTTCGGCTCATACTGTGTGCTATAATGTGAATTTCGGCTCATACCGTGTGCTATAATGTGAAAGGGGCACCAGTACTAGATAGTATAAGGGGTCCTACTATACTGAAGGACACGCCTCTTTTGAGTGACCACGCCCCTTTTCTGGAGCGCGCGCGCCTTTGGCGCGCGCATAATTGCTATCTGCACTCTTTCATTCCACCTTCAAAAATTCAACTTCGACCACTGCACCTACATACACATACATACACACCCTGACATCTTTATATGCAGTGACACCGGTGGCGTCTGCACATACTTTCCTTTTGTATTTTTTTTTTTCATTATCATTTTATTAATTTATTTTATTAAGAAAAATTTATTTATTTATTTATTTATTTATTTATTTATTTATTTTTGGGGGGGGGGCGCGCCATTATTGATCTTGCCCTGGGCTCCAAAAACCCTAGTTACGCCTCTGTCCCTCTGACAGCACCTATGTGGAAAGAAGCCCATAGGCTTCTATAGGGTATCACCAGCACCTTCCACATCAGAAAGCCGGCGGCCAGGGCATAGTACATATGGAAAATGCTGTAAAACCCTGAAAACGGGTTTTTTACCACATTTTACCAATAGTTCATCCCGCCCAAGGTGTCTCGTGGTGCCACTTGTTTCAGGGCCGCACTTTGATGTACCAGTAACTACAGAATATTTCCACGGGTAGGACCTGCACAGACTGCCCCTGTAAGCTGTACTACTTAGTAAATATGTATAATTAATTAAAAATAAAATGAAATGTCATAGTTCATGGCATATTATTATTATTATTATTATTATTATTATTATTATTACTGTATTATTATTACTATATTAAATCAACAATCATCAAATGAGGCCTAATAACTAAACAATGGAAATAAAACAGTTTTGCTGAGGGGGCAGCCATTGCTGTTGTGCTTAGGGTTGGCCTGACCACTAAATCCACCCCCACAGCCAAGTAGTGTGTACCCAGCTTGCCCCCCTGTGACTCACTTGAAATAGCTCAGTATATATGTTCAGCTATGGATGCAGGAGGTCGTCTGTTCTTAATATAAGATGCAACTTCCCAATCTGACAGTTACACAAGCGTTTTAAGTCGTTTATTAGCTAATGCTCCTGCATACACATCCATACAATCGTTAGACCATTCAGCTGATATCAGTGATCAGTCCACGCAGGGGCGCTTCTAGAGAGGAGGAGGCCCGTGTGCAGACTCCGTCTGGGTCTGTTCCACTCTGACCGGCAGCACTGTATACACTGGGCACTAGGGTCACTAGGGGACCCTAGTGCTGTCCCAGAGTCTAGTGCGCGAGCACAGATCTCAGGGAAAATGGCACTGTGGCCATTTTCCCAGGGATTTCCTTACTGCGTATATCTCCAGAAAAATGCCCACTGCAGCATTTACCGAAGATTTGCTTAGAGATGATGCTGCCGGCGGGGGACTCCAGAGAGGTGATTTTTTTAAAAATGGGTGCAAAGTGTGCGGTGTGTTCCCCCCCTGGACCTTGGGGGCCCATGTGCACCGCACAAACTGCACCCATTGTAAATACGCCAGTGAGCCCACGATTGTATAGGTGTATCCCCAGCATTAGAATGCACCCAGGGATTTCTCGGCCCTGCACCTTCTACATGCTAGTGAATAACACAATATGCTTTTACATATTGAATCACATTGTATTATAGCTTCACTTGTCCATTAAATCTAAAAGAGAAAAACAAGTCCCATGGGATTCTATAAAATTTTGGTTAGTAACAGAAAACAAATATATTTTATTTTTGTCATATTAGCGTGTTCCTGAGAAATCTACACAATACAACTGTAATAAAACTTGAAGTTGAAAGACCCAAGCACAACCCAGCGTCAGCATGTGTCACATCCCGTATTGTAGTGAACAATTACAGTCTTTGAAGTAATTCCACCTTGTGAAAGAAAATGAATGAATATATCTGTGTTTTAAGCTCTGTCATCATTACCCTACATAGATAAAAAGACTGGGATATGAACATGCTGTTACTATAACATGCAGGGTGTAGGTATATTTACTTCTGCCTGAGAATCCGTCTCTTTCTATGTAATTTAATGGATGGGCAAAAGGTTAATTTGAAAACCAATAATAATTTCATGAGACATTGTCTGGCATAGTATTTACTAAAACAGTAATATCAGAGTTACTGTACTGTGTAAACAATATTTATTTATTATAGTGTATGCTTCTATAGTATAAATACTGTTTCGTTTTCATTCACGGATTAAAACCAACTGTCAGTGTAAAAGTGTTTGTACAACATATTATTGCTCATGATTTATTAATGCTTATTGTACCCTGTGGGTCATAAATTATTGAGGGGACACATGAAAAGAAACATGAGATTCTGAGTGTAGCGATTTCATATGCCTTGTGTTTAAGTTGGTTTTTCACCCATATACTGCTGACTGCAATACATACTGTTCTTCTTCAGAACGTGTTTATCCGTTGAGAAATTATTGTGGATTTTTATAAATATAATCCTTACCATATGCTGCAATCTGATCATTTGGCATAGCAGCTAAATCTTTGGTCTGTTTGTTTATACATATGAAGTTAAAATTAGACAAATCCATACTTTGACCTGGTTAATGAAAAGCCGGATTGAACCAATTTGCTAGGGGCAAAAAGGTTTTCTGGGTCCCAATAATCATACACCCAGGTTAATATGATGAGATTGCTTGTCATAGAGTCAGAATTTGATGTAGAATGGAAAAATAAAATAAAATTCACGTGTTTGGCCAGTAAAGGAGCTGGACAATACTAGTGATATTGTTATGTTATACATTGCATAAGATATATGTCCTTTAACCAATAGGCTGATATGGGGACCAGTTATTGTATGACAGTCTAACAAAGTTGTAGACTGTGGGTCTAATTCAGGGCGGATTGCGGTGTGCATTCCAACGGCAAATAATGAGAAAAAGATGCGGGCGCAAGCGCAGCGCCCGTCATGTGCACGCGCCCATCCTGCGGGAGGCCGCAGAAAATGTGATCGCCTCTGCCTGTTTCCATGGAGGAGATGGAGCGTTGCGGAGGTGGCCAAACGGGGGCAGTGCGGCACAAACAGGGGCGTGTCGGGGGCTTGATCACGGCTTCTACGTGACATCACTCGCAGCCGCCACGATCGAGAACATGGTGGCATCCCTCCTACGGGCACAACTAACCTGCGCCGGCAGGAGCCATCCTCAGTTTCTGCTAACAAGCAGAAATTGCGATGCATTCGCAATTTCTGCTTGCTGAACTGGGGGAGGCGGTCAGCATGCTGGGCGGCCTTGCTCAGCGATGGGCCACACCCTGCATGCGATCCAAAGGATTGCAAAGTCTGCTAATTAGCAGAATATGCAATCCTTACTGAATTAGGCCCTGTATACACTCCCAGTAAAATATAACATGTTGCAACAGAAGTACCTCATACCTTCATCATTTGTAGCTGTGATAACTCAGTGCTAAGAAATAGTTTTCAATGAGCCATTGTCATATTAATACATTAGTTACAGGAACACACTTGATTCAAGGATCCCTTCCAAATAACTTTGAATTCTAAAATAAAGATTGTGTCCTCCCTTTCTTCTTCATCAAATGCTTTGGGAATTAGGAACACATAAAAATAAAGGAAAGGGAGACAGCAGAAGATTTTAGTAAAGCAAAATTGTAAATTTTGTGGAATATGTGACAAACTATTATTCTGTTGAGAGTATAACCATTTAACAAACTGTTTAGCTTTGCTTCACTTTGTAAGAACAATAGTGTACATCAGATATTAGGCCAAATGCAATAGCCTGTGATTTGAGTGTGTCATGGCACTCCTCAATTTGAGAAATACTAACAGAGATGGATTTGCCTCCCCTACTCAATACCTTCTGCCCAGGTGCACCCACACCATCATTTCCAATATTAAGTTCAAACATAGACCCAAAGTTCAGAACAAAGTATTGTATGTTCGACAAGACTCAAAGGCTCAAAGCCACTCATCATAAAATATCCCATTGCTTAAGGCCGGTGGCAGACTGGGCCGGGGTGCAGATTGACTTCTGTCCCCCAGGCCAGTATACTTTTAAGCATTTGGGGCTGACCAGCCAAAGCGAAGGCTGTCTGTTCATGCCGGACTCCACACAACTGCTTTTGCAGACTGGCGCCATGGTCACACTATACTGCAGGCTTCTAGGGAGGGAGGTGCGGCCAGTGTGATATCCAGTGAGCGGCACAGGGCATTAATACAGCCTGCTGTCATAGACTCAGAAACAAATGCTGAGCATCCACCGCTGATACGAGTGGTGTACCTGGCTGTACTGGTGTGCTAGTGTGCTAGGAGTAGGGCTCAGCATAGAGAAGCTGCAGTGCAAGTGAGCAGAAACTGTCGAGGCCACATCAGTAGGAGGAGGGTGAGTACTTGCATTGGGCTGACTCCATAGATCTGAGGTCTCATTGTTAATGGATCTTTTAAAGGTCAAAAAGCAGTTCTGGTACATAATTATTATTGAGAGGGAAAGGGGTTGCTATTGCCCCCCCGCCCCCCCAACCCACATCCTCACCAATTGCAACCCCCATGTCACACAGCCCCAACCGGCCACAGTAGAAAGATGGGTCAGACTCTGAGCAGTAAAAAAAATAAACTACAAATCCCATGATGCATTGCACCCCCAAAGATGGTCACCGCTGGAGTAAAGGAAGAGGGGTGGTAATATATGGGATTTGTAGTTTATTTTTTTACTGCTCAGACTCTGATAGAGTGTGCGTGTGCGTGTGTGTGTGTGTGTGTGTGTGTGTGTGTGTGTGTGTGTGTGCATGTGTTGCTGTATGTGGTCAAAGGCTACGGAGCGAAGGAAGATGGTGTGGATGAGAGAGATGCAGTGGGAGATGGTGTAGATTAGGGATAGGCAGTGGGAGATGGTGTGCTGAGAGAGATGCATGGGGGGCTATGATGGTGTGCTGACAGAGATGCAGGGGGAGATGATGGTGTGCTGAGAGAGATGCAGGGGGAGATGATGGTGTACTGAGAGAGATGCAGGGGGGAGATTGTGTGCTGATAGAGATGCAGGGGCAGATGATGCTGTGCTGAGAGAGATGCATGGGGGGGCTATGATGGTGTGCTGATAGAGATGCAGGGGGAGATGATGGTGTGCTGAGAGAGATGCAGGGGGAGATGATGGTGTACTGAGAGAGATGCAGGGGGGAGATTGTGTGCTGATAGAGATGCAGGGGGAGATGATGGTGTGCTGAGAGAGATGCAGGGGGGAGATTGTGTGCTGATAGAGACACAGGGGGAGATGATGGTGTGCTGATAGAGATGCAGGGGGAGATGCTGGTGTGCTGATAGAGATGTAGGGGGAGATGGTGTGCTGTGAGAGATACAGGGGGAGATGGTGTGCTGAGAGAGATGCAGGGGGGAGATGGTGTACTGATAGAGATGCAGGGGGAGAGGATGCTGTGCTGAGAGAGATGTAGGGGGGAGATGGTGTGCTGAGAGAGATGCAGGGGAGAGATGGTATGCTGATAGAGATGCAGGGGGAGATGATGGTGTGCTTATGGAGATGCAGGGGGAGATGGTGGTGTGCTTGTGGAGATGCAGGGGGAGATGATGGTGTGCTGATAGAAATGCAGGGGGAGATGATGGTGTGCTGATAGAGATGCAGGGGGAGTTGATGGTGTGCTGAGAAAGATGCAGGGGGGAGATTGTGTGCTGATAGAGATGCAGGGGGAGATGGTGTGCTGTGAGAGATGCAGGGGGAGATGAAGTGTTGAGAGAGATGCAGGGAGAAATAATGGTGTGCTGAGAGAGATGCAGGGGGGAGATTGTGTGCTGATAGAGACACAGGGGGAGATGATGGTGTGCTGAGAGAGATGCAGGGGGGAGATTGTGCGCTGAGAGAGATGTAGGGGGAGATGATGGTGTGCTGATACAGATGCAGGGGGGAGATGATGGTGTGCTGATAGAGATGCAGGGGGAGATGCTGGTGTGCTGATAGAGATGCAGGGGGAGATGGTGTGTTGTGAGAGATGCAGGGGGAGATGGTGTGCTGTGAGAGATGCAGGGGGAGATGGTGTGCTGATAGAGATGCAGGGGGAGATGGTGTGCTGTGAGAGATGCAGGGGGAGATTGTGTGCTGATAGAGATGCAGGGGGAGATGGTGTGCTGTGAGAGATGCAGGGGGAGATGGTGTGCTGTGAGAGATGCAGGGGGAGATGAAGTGTTGAGAGAGATGCATGGAGAAATGATGGTGTGCTGATAGAGATGCAGTGGGAGATGATGGTGTGCTGAGAGAGATGCAGGGGAGAGATGGTGTGCTGAGAGAGATGCAGGGGGGAGGTGGTGTGCTGTGAGAGATGCAGGGGGAGATGGTGTGCTGAGAGACACAGGTGGGAGATGATGGTGTGCTGAGAGATGCAGCTGGGAGATGATGATGTGCAGAGACACAATGCAGAGGGAGATGATGGTGTGCTGAGAGATGATGCAGGTAGGAGATGATGGTGTGCTAAGAGACAATGCATGGGAATGATGGTGTGCTGAGAAATGATGCAGGGGGATGATGGTGTGGCTGAGAGACACAAGGTGGAGATGGTGTGGCTGAGAGATGCAAGGGGGAGATAGGGTGGCTGAGAGACACAGGGGTGATGATGGTGTGCTGAGACACAATGCAGGGGAGAGATGATGGTGTGCTGAGAGAGATGCAGGGGAGAGATGGTGTGCTGAGAGAGATGCAGGGGGGAGGTGGTGTGCTGTGAGAGATGCAGGGGGAGATGGTGTGCTGAGAGACGCAGGTGGGAGATGATGGTGTGCTGAGAGACGCAGCTGGGAGATGATGATGTGCAGAGACACAATGCAGAGGGAGATGATGGTGTGCTGAGAGATGATGCAGGTAGGAGATGATGGTGTGCTAAGAGACAATGCATGGGAATGATGGTGTGCTGAGAAATGATGCAGGGGGATGATGGTGTGGCTGAGAGATGCAAGGGGGAGATAGGGTGGCTGAGAGACACAGGGGTGATGATGGTGTGCTGAGACACAATGCAGGAGAGAGATGATGGTGTGCTGAGAGTTGATGCAGGTAGGAGATGATGGTGTGCTGAGAGACGATGCAGGGGAATGATGGTGTGCTGAGAGATGCAGCAGGGGGTGATGGTGTGGCTGAGAGACACAAGGTGGAGATGGTGTAGCTGAGAGACACAAGGGGGAGGTGGTGTGGTTGAGAGACGCAAGGGGGAGCTGGTGTGGCTGAAAGATGCAGGGTTAAGGTGATGATGTGGCTGAGAAATCACGCAGAGGGAGATGATGGTGTGGCTGAGAGATGATGCAGGGGTCATGAGTCTTGTTGAACTGCTGTTGTATGATGAAGACCTTGTTAATATTTCACCACAAACTTGCAACTTCCAGATGATGTGATCTCCTACATGAATAGTGAATACGGACTTAAGATGCCATCATCCCAGGGAGGATACATCTCTTCAGAGATTCCCCATTGTGAGAAACCATCAAATAGGTAAAGTGCATATGAAATCGAAAGGAATGTTCCCAGAGGGATGAGAAATGAGTGGCATGTCATGTTGACATGCCCCATTTTCAGTGACCATTCTGCCACTGACAACTGGCCACGCCCACTTTCAGACATGGGCCTTCACCATCTTGCCCTGGGCATCGAAGACCCTAGTTACGCCTCTGGTTTTCAGGTCTGAGTGGGTGCAATTCTGGGACATGATTCAGTTCAGTGAGAAGGGGGGTGGGATGCCAGCTCAGGGGGAGCAGTTCTGGGACATGATTTTAATTGAGGGAGGGAGGAGGATGTTATCAGTTTTATAACGGATTAGAATTGAGGAAATATGAGGAGATTGTCAGGTCTGGGGTATGCGTGCTAATGAGGGAGAGTGGGTTGTCAGGTTTGGGGTATGATTATATATGAGGAAGGAAGGGGGATGTCAGATCTGGGGTCTGTTTTTAAACAAGAGAGGAGGCGGATGTCATAACTCGGTACTCATTTTCTAATTAGGAAGGTGGAGAGTCCGGTCTGGGGTCTATTTATTCATGTAAAATTAAAAAAACATTGGGAATAATTTTTTTCATTTCTTTTACCAATGTAAAGTTGGCACTATTTTTTTGAAATTGTTGGTGTATATTTGTCAGAATAAATAAATGTTTAAATGCCAAGTTATTAATATTCTTATTTGTTTTTACCAACGGAGTGGGATTTTATTAACAGCGTGTATTAATCATACTTTTTCTGATGTGTGTTGTTGGTGTGTGATCAGTGACAGTGCATGTAAATTTTAATTAGTATTGTCTGTAAGAGATGGCAGTTTCTCCCAATGGGTTAGGCAGACTTGGACACACACAGATAGATCCACGGTTATCTTGGACCCATCTGTATGCTCCCGCTTTATGTATATGGGAAAAACTGTATATTCAACCCTATGTAGAGCTGTATATATCCTGTGGCATGTCGACCTCTATGCGTATGTTTGGTTTGCTACGAATCATGATCATTGTGCCTCAGACTACACAAAATATGTGAATGGTAACAAATATATTTTACACAAACAACCAAATCTGTGGCTGCTGTTCTGCTCACTGGGCCTTCTGCATGAGATTGCCTGTTACAGTCCAGTTACACTTTTCAGCCATAAGTGGAGATATGCTTGAAATGCGTGCAATTTTGTATCTCTTGTACTTACAAATGCCCGATTGATGCCTATTTTTCCATTGCCGTGTGTTTATGGAAAGCCAGGACCACTTGCTTTCATTTGCCCCCCAGGCTAAAAGTTGCCAGCCAGGCACTACTTATTGCCATTGTCCCCAATACTAGAGATGAGCTGTCCAGATTCCAAGAAATCCAGACCACTCTGAACATTGGGGATCTGAATCCCACCAGACTCGGATCATATGTCGAGGCCAAACATTATACTCCCGGCATCGGTGTCTTGAGGGACTTGGATTTTATAAAAGGCGCCATGCCCGGGACTCTGCGCCATTTCATTGTGATGCACACTGCTGTATGCTGTGCTGTACTCTGCTGTAGTGGCTGTGCTATGTCCACAAGTGGCTGTGCTCTAAACTGACTGTATAGGGGCAGGGCCGGCAACAGAAATCTTGGGGCCCCATACACTGATATCTCTTGGGGCCCCCTACCCCCTCAACTCTTCCCCTCAATATAAATGTGTGTATATATATATATATATATATATATAAATATACAGTATATACATACACACGCACACATATACATACACATATACAAACATACATATATAAGCACTCATACATGTACATATACTACACAGACACAAACATACATATATAGACACAGACCCACAGATTGTCACAACGGTGAGGGAGATTGCAAGGACCCAGGAGGGACTGACCTTGTCTGTAGGGACATCACATTGGTAAAGCTGCAGTCGGCTGCTGTCTGATATTCCCAGTCAGTGTGCCTGGCAGTGCTGTGTCGCTCAGCTCCTCAGAGTCAGCGGCAGCAGCAGGGACGGGCTGGCGCGGGTTCATGCGTAGTGACGCCGCGACGCTGGCAACACAGCACGGGACCAGCTCAGACCAAGTGATGTGGTATGCGGCGGGGGTGGTGTTTGTATTGGGAAGTAATTGTCTGTTAATTGACGTATGGGCGTCCCGGAGTGCACGGGAGCCACAGCTTTCTTAGGCGCTGCCTACACATTTCTTGTGCCCCTGATGCTCGGGGCCCCCCTGATCCTTGGGGCCCCATACGGGTGTCCCCTTTGACCCCCCCTGTCGCCAGGCCTGTATAGGGGGCACACTGCGCGCTGTTGAATGTTGTGCTATACTCTGCTGTATTGGCTGTGCTGAGATTCAAGACCATGCCTTGTAAGTGATTGCTCCTTTAAAAAAAAGTCCAAGAGCGGCCAGCATCCCACACCTCTGGCGCTCTTGGACTCCATTACATCCCGCCGTATGTTACTTAATCCATTTTTTTCAGTTTGTTCTTTGTTGCATGCACTGTCACTGTATCCAACATCTATAACACTGTCTTAAACCCAGACACTTGTTTCTTGCAGTATATAAAGTGTCTGTGTATAGGGGGTACGCTACATGCTGCTGTATGCTGTGCTATACTCTGCTGCAAATTGTAGTGTTTGGTGTGCTTTACTTTAGTGCACTTTGTTCACCTACATCTATAAGCCCTGTGATCCATGCAGTTTGAACCAAGCTGCAAGTTAAAAAAAAACAGAAAAATAAACAAAAAATATAGTTAAGTTCTGTTTGTGCTGTTTGGTGTGCTTTACTCTAGTGCACTTTGTTCATGTGCATCTATAAGCCCCTGATCCATGCATTTTGAACCGAGCTGCAAGTTAACTATATTTTATTGTTTATTTTTTTCTGTTCTTTAATTTCTAATGTTTTTACTGTTTGGTGTGCTTTACCCTAGTACTCTCTGTTCATGTGCATCTATAAGCTCTGTGATACACGCAGTTTAAACCAAGCTGCAAATTTAAAACTAGAAAATATATATATATATAGTTAAGTTGTATTGTTTGTGCTATTTGGTGTGCTTTACCTAGTGCACTTTGTTCATATACATCTTGTAGCCCGTGATCCAAGCAGTTGGAACCAAGGTCTTAATTCAGATCTGATCGCAGCAGTAAATTTGTTAGCTAATGGACAAAACCATGTGCACTGCAGGTGAGGCAGATATAACATTTGCAGAGAGAGTTAGATTTTTAGATGAGCGCCTGAAATTTTTCGGGTTTTGTGTTTTGGTTTTGGGTTCGGTTCCGCGGCCGTGTTTTGGGTTCGAACGCGTTTTGGCAAAACCTCACCGAATTTTTTTTGTCGGATTCGGGTGTGTTTTGGATTCGGGTGTTTTTTTCAAAAAACACTAAAAAACAGCTTAAATCATAGAATTTGGGGGTCATTTTGATCCCAAAGTATTATTAACCTCAAAAACCATAATTTACACTCATTTTCAGTCTATTCTGAATACCTCACACCTCACAATATTATTTTTAGTCCTAAAATTTGCACCGAGGTCGCTGTGTGAGTAAGATAAGCGACCCTAGTGGCCGACACAAACACCGGGCCCATCTAGGAGTGGCACTGCAGTGTCACGCAGGATGTCCCTTCCAAAAAACCCTCCCCAAACAGCACATGACGCAAAGAAAAGAAGAGGCGCAATGAGGTAGCTGTGTGAGTAAGATTAGCGACCCTAGTGGCCGACACAAACACCGGGCCCATCTAGGAGTGGCACTGCAGTGTCACGCAGGATGTCCCTTCCAAAAAACCCTCCCCAAACAGCACATGACGCAAAGAAAAAAAGAGGCGCAATGAGGTAGCTGTGTGAGTAAGATTAGCGACCCTAGTGGCCGACACAAACACCGGGCCCATCTAGGAGTGGCACTGCAGTGTCACGCAGGATGGCCCTTCCAAAAAACCCTCCCCAAACAGCACATGACGCAAAGAAAAAAAGAGGCGCAATGAGGTAGCTGTGTGAGTAAGATTAGCGACCCTAGTGGCCGACACAAACACCGGGCCCATCTAGGAGTGGCACTGCAGTGTCACGCAGGATGGCCCTTCCAAAAAACCCTCCCCAAACAGCACATGACGCAAAGAAAAAAAGAGGCGCAATGAGGTAGCTGTGTGAGTAAGATTAGCGACCCTAGTGGCCGACACAAACACCGGGCCCATCAAGGAGTGGCACTGCAGTGTCACGCAGGATGTCCCTTCCAAAAAACCCTCCCCAAACAGCACATGACGCAAAGAAAAAAAGAGGCGCAATGAGGTAGCTGTGTGAGTAAGATTAGCGACCCTAGTGGCCAACACAAACACCGGGCCCATCTAGGAGTGGCACTGCAGTGTCACGCAGGATGTCCCTTCCAAAAAACCCTCCCCAAACAGCACATGACGCAAAGAAAAAAAGAGGCGCAATGAGGTAGCTGTGTGAGTAAGATTAGCGACCCTAGTGGCCGACACAAACACCGGGCCCATCTAGGAGTGGCACTGCAGTGTCACGCAGGATGTCCCTTCCAAAAAACCCTCCCCAAACAGCACATGACGCAAAGAAAAAAAGAGGCGCAATGAGGTAGCTGACTGTGTGAGTAAGATTAGCGACCCTAGTGGCCGACACAAACACCGGGCCCATCTAGGAGTGGCACTGCAGTGTCACGCAGGATGTCCCTTCCAAAAAAACCCTCCCCAATCAGCACATGATGCAAAGAAAAAGAAAAGAAAAAAGAGGTGCAAGATGGAATTGTCCTTGGGCCCTCCCACCCACCCTTATGTTGTATAAACAAAACAGGACATGCACACTTTAACCAACCCATCATTTCAGTGACAGGGTCTGCCACACGACTGTGACTGATATGAACGGTTGGTTTGGACCCCCCCAAAAAAAGAAGCAATTAATCTCTCCTTGCACAAACTGGCTCTACAGAGGCAAGATGTCCACCTCATCTTCACCCTCCGATATATCACCGTGTACATCCCCCTCCTCACAGATTATCAATTCGTCCCCACTGGAATCCACCATCTCAGCTCCCTGTGTACTTTGTGGAGGCAATTGCTGCTGGTCAATGTCTCCGCGGAGGAATTGATTATAATTCATTTTAATGAACATCATCTTCTCCACATTTTCTGGATGTAACCTCGTACGCCGATTGCTGACAAGGTGAGCGGCGGCACTAAACACTCTTTCGGAGTACACACTTGTGGGAGGGCAACTTAGGTAGAATAAAGCCAGTTTGTGCAAGGGCCTCCAAATTGCCTCTTTTTCCTGCCAGTATAAGTACGGACTGTGTGACGTGCCTACTTGGATGCGGTCACTCATATAATCCTCCACCATTCTATCAATGTTGAGAGAATCATATGCAGTGACAGTAGACGACATGTCCGTAATCGTTGTCAGGTCCTTCAGTCCGGACCAGATGTCAGCATCAGCAGTCGCTCCAGACTGCCCTGCATCACCGCCAGCGGGTGGGCTCGGAATTCTGAGCCTTTTCCTCGCACCCCCAGTTGCGGGAGAATGTGAAGGAGGAGATGTTGACAGGTCGCGTTCCGCTTGACTTGACAATTTTGTCACCAGCAGGTCTTTCAACCCCAGCAGACCTGTGTCTGCCGGAAAGAGAGATCCAAGGTAGGCTTTAAATCTAGGATCGAGCACGGTGGCCAAAATGTAGTGCTCTGATTTCAACATATTGACCACCCGTGAATCCTTGTTAAGCGAATTAAGGGCTGCATCCACAAGTCCCACATGCCTAGCGGAATCGCTCCCTTTTAGCTCCTTCTTCAATGCCTCCAGCTTCTTCTGCAAAAGCCTGATGAGGGGAATGACCTGACTCAGGCTGGCAGTGTCTGAACTGACTTCACGTGTGGCAAGTTCAAAGGGCATCAGAACCTTGCACAACGTTGAAATCATTCTCCACTGCACTTGAGACAGGTGCATTCCATCTCCTATATCGTGCTCAATTGTATAGGCTTGAATGGCCTTTTGCTGCTCCTCCAACCTCTGAAGCATATAGAGGGTTGAATTCCACCTCGTTACCACTTCTTGCTTCAGATGATGGCAGGGCAGGTTCAGTAGTTTTTGGTGGTGCTCCAGTCTTCTGTACGTGGTGCCTGTACGCCGAAAGTGTCCCGCAATTTTTCTGGCCACCGACAGCATCTCTTGCACGCCCCTGTCGTTTTTTAAAAAATTCTGCACCACCAAATTCAAGGTATGTGCAAAACATGGGACGTGCTGGAATTTGCCCATATTTAATGCACACACAATATTGCTGGCGTTGTCCGATGCCACAAATCCACAGGAGAGTCCAATTGGGGTAAGCCATTCCGCGATGATCTTCCTCAGTTGCCGTAAGAGGTTTTCAGCTGTGTGCGTATTCTGGAAAGCGGTGATACAAAGCGTAGCCTGCCTAGGAAAGAGTTGGCGTTTGCGAGATGCTGCTACTGGTGCCGCTGCTGCTGTTCTTGCGGCGGGAGTCCATACATCTACCCAGTGGGCTGTCACAGTCATATAGTCCTGACCCTGCCCTGCTCCACTTGTCCACATGTCCGTGGTTAAGTGGACATTGGGTACAACTGCATTTTTTAGGAGACTGGTGAGTCTTTTTCTGACGTCCGTGTACATTCTCGGTATCGCCTGCCTAGAGAAGTGGAACCTAGATGGTATTTGGTAACGGGGGCACACTGCCTCAATAAATTGTCTAGTTCCCTGTGAACTAACGGCGGATACCGGACGCACGTCTAACACCAACATAGTTGTCAAGGACTCAGTTATCCGCTTTGCAGTAGGATGACTGCTGTGATATTTCATCTTCCTCGCAAAGGACTGTTGAACAGTCAATTGCTTACTGGAAGTAATACAAGTGGGCTTACGACTTCCCCTCTGGGATGACCATCGACTCCCAGCGGCAACAACAGCAGCGCCAGCAGCAGTAGGCGTTACACGCAAGGATGCATCGGAGGAATCCCAGGCAGGAGAGGACTCGTCAGACTTGCCAGTGACATGGCCTGCAGGACTATTGGCATTCCTGGGGAAGGAGGAAATTGACACTGAGGGAGTTGGTGGGGTGGTTTGCGTGAGCTTGGTTACAAGAGGAAGGGATTTACTGGTCAGTGGACTGCTTCCGCTGTCACCCAAAGTTTTTGAACTTGTCACTGACTTATTATGAATGCGCTGCAGGTGACGTATAAGGGAGGATGTTCCGAGGTGGTTAACGTCCTTACCCCTACTTATTACAGCTTGACAAAGGGAACACACGGCTTGACACCTGTTGTCCGCATTTCTGGTGAAATACCTCCACACCGAAGAGCTGATTTTTTTGGTATTTTCACCTGGCATGTCAACGGCCATATTCCTCCCACGGACAACAGGTGTCTCCCCGGGTGCCTGACTTAAACAAACCACCTCACCATCAGAATCCTCCTGGTCAATTTCCTCCCCAGCGCCAGCAACACCCATATCCTCCTCATCCTGGTGTACTTCAACACTGACATCTTCAATCTGACTATCAGGAACTGGACTGCGGGTGCTCCTTCCAGCACTTGCAGGGGGCGTGCAAATGGTGGAAGGCGCATGCTCTTCACGTCCAGTGTTGGGAAGGTCAGGCATCGCAACCGACACAATTGGACTCTCCTTGTGGATTTGGGATTTCAAAGAACGCACAGTTCTTTGCGGTGCTTTTGCCAGCTTGAGTCTTTTCAGTTTTCTAGCGAGAGGCTGAGTGCTTCCATCCTCATGTGAAGCTGAACCACTAGCCATGAACATAGGCCAGGGCCTCAGCCGTTCCTTGCCACTCCGTGTGGTAAATGGCATATTGGCAAGTTTACGCTTCTCCTCCGACAATTTTATTTTAGGTTTTGGAGTCCTTTTTTTACTGATATTTGGTGTTTTGGTTTTGACATGCTCTGTACTATGCCATTGGGCATCGGCCTTGGCAGACGACGTTGCTGGCATTTCATCGTCTCGGCCATGACTAGTGGCAGCAGCTTCAGCACGAGGTGGAAGTGGATCTTGATCTTTCCCTAATTTTGGAACCTCAACATTTTTGTTCTCCATATTTTAATAGGCACAACTAAAAGGCACCTCAGGTAAACAATGGAGATGGATGGATTGGATACTAGTATACAACTATGGACGGGCTGCCGAGTGCCGACACAGAGGTAGCCACAGCCGTGAACTACCGCACTGTACTGTGTCTGCTGCTAATATATAGACTGGTTGATAAAGAGATAGTATACTCGTAACTAGTATGTATGTATAAAGAAAGAAAAAAAAACCACGGTTAGGTGGTATATACAATTATGGACGGGCTGCCGAGTGCCGACACAGAGGTAGCCACAGCCGTGAACTACCGCACTGTACTGTGTCTGCTGCTAATATATAGACTGGTTGATAAAGAGATAGTATACTCGTAACTAGTATGTATGTATAAAGAAAGAAAAAAAAACCACGGTTAGGTGGTATATACAATTATGGACGGGCTGCCGAGTGCCGACACAGAGGTAGCCACAGCCGTGAACTACCGCACTGTACTGTGTCTGCTGCTAATATATAGACTGGTTGATAAAGAGATAGTATACTCGTAACTAGTATGTATGTATAAAGAAAGAAAAAAAAAACCACGGTTAGGTGGTATATACAATTATGGACGGGCTGCCGAGTGCCGACACAGAGGTAGCCACAGCCGTGAACTACCGCACTGTACTGTGTCTGCTGCTAATATATAGACTGGTTGATAAAGAGATAGTATACTCGTAACTAGTATGTATGTATAAAGAAAGAAAAAAAAACCACGGTTAGGTGGTATATACAATTATGGACGGGCTGCCGAGTGCCGACACAGAGGTAGCCACAGCCGTGAACTACCGCACTGTACTGTGTCTGCTGCTAATATATAGACTGGTTGATAAAGAGATAGTATACTCGTAACTAGTATGTATGTATAAAGAAAGAAAAAAAAACCACGGTTAGGTGGTATATACAATTATGGACGGGCTGCCGAGTGCCGACACAGAGGTAGCCACAGCCGTGAACTACCGCACTGTACTGTGTCTGCTGCTAATATAGACTGGTTGATAAAGAGATAGTATACTCGTAACTAGTATGTATGTATAAAGAAAGAAAAAAAAACCACGGTTAGGTGGTATATACAATTATGGACGGGCTGCCGAGTGCCGACACAGAGGTAGCCACAGCCGTGAACTACCGCACTGTACTGTGTCTGCTGCTAATATATAGACTGGTTGATAAAGAGATAGTATACTCGTAACTAGTATGTATGTATAAAGAAAGAAAAAAAAACCACGGTTAGGTGGTATATACAATTATGGACGGGCTGCCGAGTGCCGACACAGAGGTAGCCACAGCCGTGAACTACCGCACTGTACTGTGTCTGCTGCTAATATAGACTGGTTGATAAAGAGATAGTATACTACTAATATTATATACTGGTGGTCAGGTCACTGGTCACTAGTCACACTGGCAGTGGCACTCCTGCAGCAAAAGTGTGCACTGTTTAATTTTAATATAATATTATGTACTCCTGGCTCCTGCTATAACCTATAACTGGCACTGCAGTAGTGCTCCCCAGTCTCCCCCACAATTATAAGCTGTGTGAGCTGAGCAGTCAGACAGATATATAATATATATAGATGATGCAGCACACTGGCCTGAGCCTGAGCAGTGCACACAGATATGGTATGTGACTGACTGAGTCACTGTGTGTATCGCTTTTTTCATGCAGAGAACGGATATATTAAATAAACTGCACTGTGTGTCTGGTGGTCACTCACTATATAATATATTATGTACTCCTGGCTCCTGCTATAACCTATAACTGGCACTGCAGTAGTGCTCCCCAGTCTCCCCCACAATTATAAGCTGTGTGAGCAGAGCAGTCAGACAGATATATAATATTATATATAGATAATAGATGATGCAGCACACTGGCCTGAGCCTGAGCAGTGCACACAGATATGGTATGTGACTGAGTCACTGTGTGCTGTGTATCGCTTTTTTCAGGCAGAGAACGGATTATAAATAAAAGTGGTGGTCACTGGTCACTATCAGCAAAACTCTGCACTGTACACTACTGAGTACTCCTAATGCTCCCCAAAATTAGTAAATCAAGTGTCTAAACGGAGAGGACGCCAGCCACGTCCTCTCCCTATCAATCTCAATGCACGTGTGAAAATGGCGGCGACGCGCGGCTCCTTATATAGAATCCGAGTCTCGCGATAGAATCCGAGCCTCGCGAGAATCCGACAGCGTCATGATGACGTTCGGGCGCGCTCGGGTTAACCGAGCAAGGCGGGAAGATCCGAGTCGCTCGGACCCGTGAAAAAAAACATGAAGTTCTGGCGGGTTCGGATTCAGAGAAACCGAACCCGCTCATCTCTAGATTTGGGTGGGTTATATTGTTTCTGTGCAGATAAATACTGGTTGCTTCATTTTTACACTGCAATTTAAATTTCAGTTTGAACACATCCCACCCAAATCTAACTCTCTCTGCACATGTTATATCTGCCCCTCCTGCAGTGCACATGGTTTTGCCTATTAGCTAACAAATTTGCTGCTGCGATCAAATCTGACTTAGGCCCCAAGTTAAAATACAGAGAAATAAACATCTACAAGGCCTGTGATGAACGCAGTTTGAACTAAATTAATCTTATTGAGGTTAATTATACTCTAGGAACAAAGAGAAGGCCCAAATTATGTGATGTTAGCTTTTTTTGACAATTTGACACGGCGATTTGGTTACTCCAAATCCAAAACCGGACAATGGGCCTAATTCAGACCTGATCGCTAGGATGCGTTTTTTGCATCCCTGCGATCAAGTAGTCGCCACCTACATGGGGAGGGGTTAGTCGATGTGAGTGGTGCGATAGCTTCTGCAGAGAGCTGCACTAACAAAAGTTTGTGCAGTCTCTGCACAGCTCAGGACTTACTCTTCTACTGCGACGATCTAGAGCTGACGTCAGGAACCCTCCCATCAAACGCCTGGACACGCCTGCGATTTCCTGGACACTCCCTGGAAATGGTCAGTTGACTCCCACAAACGGCCTCCTCCTGTCAATCTTCTTATGATCGCTTTCGTCGTCCTTCCCGTCACTGCCCGGCGTTCCCCATCGCTGGCAGGGCCTCGCGCCTGCGCATTGCAGCACCAGCGCAATTCTGACCTGATCGCTGCTGTGACCCCCATTGAATCAGAGCTTAAACCATGCCTTGTAAGTGATTGCTCCTTTTAAAAAAAACTACAAGAGCGGCCAGCATCCCGCACCTCTGGCGCTCTAGGATTCCATTACATCCCGCCGTATGTTACTTAATCCATTTTGTTTTTTCAGTTTGTTTGTTTGTTCTTTGTTGCATGCACTATCACTGTATCCAACATCTATAACACTGTCTTAAACCCAGACACTTGTTTCTTTGGGGTCTATTCATGAAGAAAACAAATAGCGGATTGTTACTTGTCCCCATACATCACATTGGTTTGATGCAATGTACAGCTGTGATAAGTAGCAATTTACATATATTCACCTCTCCGGCGATGCGAAGCAGTACCCAGGGCTCCAGTGACGCTGTCTCTTCCGGCGGTCCCCTTGTGCGAAGTATGCCAGCGGATCCCTCTGCGCATGCACCACCTGTTGACCTCCCAGTAGGCCGCAGTTGCTGTTGGGATATCAGGGGAGCAAAACCAGCACGGGTGCCAGACAGAGAGCATGAAAGTATTGAGCTTCCCTGCAGTTACTGCACTGCAGTTCAGGTTATGCCATCCTGAGATGGCGAACCTGAACTCCATGGAGAAATGGAAAGCTGAGCTTTCTGTTCCTTCATGAATTGAACTCACCATACAAAAGTATGGTGATGCGATTCAGGCACGTAGCGGGGGTACTGCTGGGGAAGTCAGGGACTTCTCCACGATAATCCGCTCTGTGAATAGTGGTGAGCAGAGAAAAGCCCTATTTAACGCAAAACAAGGCTTTTCTCTGCTTTATGAATAGACCCCTTTATGTTTGAAAAGGTTGATGTATCATGTATATATTTGTATGCTGTGTTGCTTTGTTGTGGATGGGGGTAGATGCATCACTGGCATCCATTTGTTCCACAGGAAATGTCTTCATAGCCATTTGTTCAGCATGACTGCATCTATTAAAGACACACTTCTTCAGTTCTCCAGACTCCTGTGGTAATTTGTAACAGACCACTTTACAATTGTTTATTCGCCGATGCCCTCAAAAAGCAGGCTATTATATTTGGATCATCAACATAAAACTATAGTGATTTGTACAATGCCTCTTTAAATTGGTCAAGGAGATTGCTTAAATTAATCCAAATCACAGAGTAGAGTCTTAATTTGCAAGTTTGCAAACAGCTACACTAAACTAGGGATCATGTTTTTATCCTAGATTCCCAGTACATTAAGATAATATGTTATGTGTCATGAACTGATTTTTCTTTTCTCAGGAGTTAAATCATGCACGTGTTCATGATAGAACAATCAATGAACTCATAAAATTGTGAAACTATTAAAAGGACATTGATTGTGTCCCATCTGATCTAGCAGATAGACACTGAATAAATAGCAAAAATGTCAAATTGTAAATCTTTATTGATTTCTTATCGTATTGTGTAAAGAGAGATGTGAAGCTTGGTCTTTTTCCTCATTTTCTTGATACTTTAACCACATTAGATAATCTGGAAAATGGGGATAAGCAAAATTATTTTGAGGGGAAATAAAGAGGTAACATTTATTTTGTGAAATCTATGTAAATGTTGTTTTCAAAGTTTAAATATATTTAATGTCTTTTGAATATATTTTGTTTTCTCTTATGTTTGAATGCATATAGATCAATTGGAAATTGTTCTATTGATACTGTAAATATTTTTACACAGTATGGCATAATAACCAATACATTAATTAAATTATGAAATTATTAACAAGTAACTCACATTTTTCTATATTTAAATAGTAGGTTCTGGCTACGTGTTTGTAGTAAAACAAGCAATTGGATAAGGTTAGACTAAACTTGTTGCAGAGTACAATGAAAAGGTATTCATGTGAGAAGAGGAGCATGGAGTCTTGTAATCCTGCAATAGTGTAATCAAGTTATACAATGATGGTCAGCAGTGATGGAGTCATCTGAAGATATGAAATGAGTTGTGAACTTTGGGTGGCTTTCTTAGCTCTGTATGGAAATGAAGTGGAGAGAAACCCAGGGACAGCAGTCTCTGTCCTACAGACTATCAGCAGGTACTGGAGGTGACCAAATTAGGAGGCATGGATGTCAAGACTAACAAACCTGCACATCTGTAGGTACTGTACCTCATTCATTTTGTACATGTTGGTGATCAAGGGACAGATGTAGAGGGAAGGGGATCTGATATTTACACTGCTGAAGGTGAAGATGGCATATTCATGCGGTAGCAAGTAATGAGTGGGCACAATGAAACAGTAGTTTTATGTCATGGAATCCTTCAGATGTTCTCCTGTCTCTCCCAGTGGCATCTGGTACCCCAACCCCCAGGAAAAAGGATAGTTGTAGAACCAGGCTGCCATCAGGTGTGACTTTTTCAAAGTAAGGACCTCTGAGCACAATAGAAGGGAATTAGTGGAAGGTGTATAGAGGACACCGAAAGAATGAGTCTTGAGGACTTTGGGAGTAATGATCCAAAGTAGCGCTGTTAAAGACTGTAGATATGTATGTGAGAAAAAGGCAGTTTACACATATGCTCTGAGGCAAGTTTGTGGGCTCATTGTAAACAGGAACTTAAGGAAAAGATGTGGACATACTGCATCTGTTACTTTGTCTGGAATATTTTAACATTGATAGGGCAGCAAGGGAAGTAGTTTGAAAAGAGGATGAAGATGAGAATCATCATAGGTTGATTCTTAGGACATGAGAATTAGCCCCAGGCATTTTCAATTCCGACACTCAATAGATCTACTCCTTTTTGGATACACTGACACCATCAGTGAATCCTATAAGTAATTGCTCAACATAATGCCTGGCTGTGTAATGAAGACAAATTCTCATTATGGTAAAGGGTTCCATCCATGTTTGGCTTAGATATTTGAGAACAAATGAGTTTTGGGGTTTCTGAAAAGGGTTGGCACTGGTCTTTCTCTATGTCTGCCAGGGCCCCAGGAATTGGTGAGGCAGTAGTACTTTACAAAACTAACATGTTAACCATTTAATGACCCTCATGTAAATTCAGCATGATGTGAAGAGAAGACAGGCATACAGACCTGCATTATAATGGGTCTCACTCTAGCGAGGACGTACACAATGTGACCCAGGTGCAAGTGGATAGTGAGTTTAAGGGTTTGAAAATCATGATAGTTCTGGTCTTGTGTAGCCAAGGGCAAGTTTGTGAGATCAAATAACTTATTTATACCCCATCTTGTGTTTCTACTACAATATTTATCAACGCTGCAACAGTACTATTTTAGGATAGACTTTTTTTGTAGGGCCCCAACGTGCACACAATGTGACCCAGATTACCACCATCAAATGTGACCCAGGTTACCACTATTAAAACCATTTAAATATCAAGAGTGTACTCAACATTGATATTTGAGAAAAAAAGACCTTCAATTGTGAAAAAGGATATTCTTGAGTTTAATTATTTTTGCATCCAGATATTCAGAGGTACTTTAGTATATAGGACTGTAGGATATATACTTAGGAAACATTGATTAGGTCTGCATGATTGTTGTTGTGTGAACAAAGTTAGTCATAGTCTTGAAGGAACCTTCAACCAATACAACATGAAAATTATTATCTGTGATTGTGATATTTTGTTATTTTAAACTGTGCTATATTCTATTCAAAACATTCTGTCAGTTACTGATTTAAGCGAAGGGCCCCACCTTAACATCCTTAGTGCAGTCCTTGGAAAGAAATAACCCCCCCCCCCCCCTTTTTTTTTTTTTTTTTTTTAAACACCATTAAAAAGAAATAACATTTGTGCCATCTTACTCCATAAACCCATTTCATTTGACTCAGTGGGCATCTAATCACACTTGCACAAGTCGATCACAGTCAGTTCAAAACTGGTTTTGTATTGCAGAGCTGATGTTTTGTGCTTAATAAATGACCTCCAATATATCCATGAAACAATAAATGGTTGAGTAGTCACAATAAAAAAAATGGTTGGAAAACTACGATAGGATGTGATTGATGAAAATTAGACTGACCAACTGTACTGAAGGGCAAAAACAAGTCATGTGTGCAAGCAATTCAGAGAGAAGATGAGCTGAAGGAAGTTGGCATGACAACAGACAACAGTAAAGTATCCAACAACTTTCTTCAATGGTATTAATGAAAGAAGCATATCAGAACACATCATTTATCATGCATTATCTTGGAATGTTTATGGCAGCCAATACCTAAGCTAAGACCAACATATGGCACAAACTACATGAGTGTAGGCTGATGGTGACAGATGCAATTACTTGGCAAATATCTGGACGCTGATATCAGTACAGTAACATTCTACATCTGACCATCATTGGCTGAGATAGTTCTGGGTGGTTCTTTGAGAATGATAGAGAATTCTCCTTAATGATGTCACCAGGTTTAAATAAAGTCAAGCATCTCTTGATTTGATAGAATAAGTTAAGAACAAATGACTATCACCAGCATATCTACTGTGAAATTATGGAGATTATTTACAAAGTGCATCTGAGGCGCATTTGAGGCGCAGTGCCAAATATCTTGGCATTACACAGGTCTATGCAACATACAGCAGCTTGCTTCCTCTCCGCACTCAGAAGCAGGCTCCATAAAAGAGGAAAATCCTTTGTTGGTTGTATTATATGACATCAAAATCCCACCTCTACTCCTCCTTGGTAATCCCACAATTACCCCTCCGTGATAATCCCATCTCTACCCCTGCTTGATAATCCCACCTCTACCCATTCCCTGATAATCCCACCATTACCCCTCCCTGGTAATCCCACCTCAACCCCTCCCTGATTATCCCACTTCTACCCCTCCCTGATAATCCCAATCTTTTACAGTTTCTCCTAAAATGCAGTTTCTGTCAAACTACTTACAAGTAGGAGAACACTTGTGACAGGCTGGTCAGGAAAGAGGAAACTATTTGTTTTTCTTTTTTATTTGGACAGATTTTTTTATATTTTTATTTATTTATTTTCTTGATGGTGAACAAGGGTTTTTGGAAGTATTTTATTCAATTAATTGAAAATATGTTGCAATAGTTTTATTGTTGTTTTATTACAGTTTTGATTTAATAGTCGTGCTACTGGGTTTGGTTCATAGGGTCAACCACACTTAGGTCGACAGTGTCTAGGTCGACCACTAGTGGTCGGCAGTGACTAAGTCGACACACAAAATAGGTCGACACAAGCATTAGGTTGACATGAGCAAGGCCGACATGAGGTTTTTGGGGGGGTTATTTTCTTTGTGGAGTGACAGGGAACGCCAATTAGTGCCCCATGTCCTCTTGCATGGCTCGCTTTGCTCACCATGCTTAGGGCAAGGTGCCACGCTGTGCTCAGCACAGGTTACTGTTCACAATTGTAGTCCACGTGGATCATTAAGTATGAAAAAGTTCAAAAAATGAAAAAATTGTGAAAAACTCATGTCGACCTTTTGTCATATCGACCTAGTACATGTCAACCTAGTGACCCTGTTGACCTAATTCATGTCGACCAATAGTGGTCGACCTAATGACTGTTGACTTAAGTGTGATCGACCTAGAGACTGGATACCGTACTACTTATGTAATAAATGGCCTGAGTCTGATTTGGAAGTAAAGCAAAAACAAGCAAGTAACTGTGCACCTGGGCTAAACCATGTTACACTGCAGGTGGGGCAGCTGTAAAATGTGCAGGGAGATTTAGATTTGGGTGGGGTGTGTCCAAACTGAAATCTAAACTGCAGTGTACAAATAAAGTAACATTTTGTGAGCTACATGCAGAAGCAGCCAGTATTTACCCTACACAGAACAAGCTATAAAAGTTTTTGTTTAACTCCCCTTGCATTGCAACATGGTTTGTTCCAGATACAAAGTTACTTGCTTTTCTAGCTTCTGTTTCAAATCATAATCAGGCACCCAAGTCCATTATACCAGGGCCGGAATAAGCCTCGGGGAGCCCGGTGCACTTAAGACGGGGGGGGGGGGGCTTCCGCTCTTATCAGTACTGGCCCCCTGACCTTGGTGGAGTGGGTGATTAAAAAAAGTATTTTGTGCAAAAGAGGAATAACAAAGAACCCTGAGGCGAAAATCTAAACTTCTATTATCCCTTCAGGGCCTTTAGGGGCCCAGGAGGAGGTTAGGTTTAGACTGCGTGGGGGCGGTTAGGGTTAGGTTGCAGGGAGGGGTGGGTTAGGCACCATCGGGGAGGGGTAGGCTGTGGGGGAAACATAGAAACATATAATTTGACGGCAGATAAGAACCACTTGGCCCATCTAGTCTGCCCCTTTTTTTTTATCCTTTAGGTAATCTCAACCCTTTTTTAACCTTAATTCTTTGTAAGGATATCCATATGCCTATCCCAAGCATGTTTAAATTGCTCTACAGTCTTAGCCGCTACCACCTCTGATGGGAGACTATTCCACTTATCCACTACCCTTTCTGTGAAGTAATTTTTCCTTAAATTTCCCCTGAACCTTCCCCCCTCCAGTCTCAGTGTATGTCCTCGAGTTCTAATACTTCTCTTCCTTTGAAGAATGTTTCCCTCCTGAACTTTGTTAAGACCCTTGATATATTGGAAAGTTTCTATCATGTCTCCCCTTTCCCTTCTCTCCTCCAAACTATACATGTTAAGATCTTTTAGCCTTTCCGGGTACGTTTTGTGATGTAGGCCATGCACCATTTTAGTTGCCCTTCTTTGTACACTCTCTAATGTATTTATAGCCTTCTGGAGATATGGTCTCCAGAACTGGACACAGTATTCCAGATGGGGCCGCACCAATGACCTATACAGTGGCATTATCACTTCTTTTTTCCTGCTACTGATTCCTCTCCCTATGCAACCAAGCATCTGACTTGCCTTTCTCATTGCTTTGTTGCATTGCTTTCCTGCCTTCAAGTCACTTGAAATAGTGACTCTTAAATCCCTTTCCTCCTCAGTAGTTTCCATTATAGTACCCTTGATATTATATTTAGCCTTTGGGTTTTTGAGACCCAAGTGCATGATTTTTCATTTTTTAGCATTAAACTGTAGTTGCCACGTTCTTGACCATTTCTCAAGCCTAGCTAGGTCATCAATCATTTGTTTTGCCCCTCCCGGTGTGTCTACCCCGTTGCATATCTTTGTATCATCTGCAAAAAGGCATACCTTCCCTTCAATACCATCTGCAATGTCACCAACAAAGATATTAAAGAGAACTGGACCAAGTACAGATCCCTGGGGTACTCCACTGGTAACATTTCCCTCCATAGATTGCACTCCATTAACTACAACTGTCTGTTTCCTATCCTGCAACCAGGTTCTTATCCATTTAACTGTTTTATAATCCACCCCCACGCTTTCAAGTTTATTTAGCAGTCTGCGATGTGGGACAGTGTCAAATGCCTTACTAAAGTCTAGATATGCTACATCTACAGCTCCCCCTTGATCTATTATTTTCGTCACAGAGTCAAAAAAGTCAATAAGATTTGTTTGGCATGATCTACCACCAGTAAATCCATGCTGTTTTGGATCCTGTAAGTGGTTTGATTTAAGATGTTCCACAACTCTTTCTTTTAATAGTTTTTCCATTACTTTCCCCACTACTGATGTAAGGCTTACTGGTCTGTAGTTACTTGCTTCTTCCTTGCTTCCACTTTTGTGCAGTGGAACTACATTTGCTCTTTTCCAGTCCTCTGGAATGGCACCTGTATTTAGTGACTGGTTAAATAATTCTGTTAACGGTGTAACCAGCACATCTTTTAGCTCTTTGAGTATCCTTGGGTGTATCCCATCTGGTCCCATTGATTTATCCACTTTTAGTTGTGAAAGTTCTGTTAGGACCTTCTCTTCTGTAAATGTACTTTCATCTACCTTATTTTTATGAATGTCCTTGCAACTTAACTGTGGCGCCATCCCTTCTTCTGTAGTAAATACTGAGCAAAAATGATTATTTAGGTGATCTGCTATTGCCTTGTCTCCCCCCACCAAATTCTCACTCTCTGTCTTAAGTCTTATTATTCCTCCATTTGATTTTCTCCTTTCACTTATATACTTAAAAAAAGTTTTGCCCCCTTTATCTACTGACTGGGCCATTTTTTCCTCAGCTTCTGCCTTTGCACGTCTGATCACTTTCTTAGCATCCTTCCATCTGTCAAGATACACCTCTTTGTCATTATTATTTTGAGTCTGTTTGTATTTCCTAAAAGCCATCTTTTTTGCTTTCACACTAGTTGATACTTATTTTGTGAACCACACTGGCTTCCTTTTCCTGGTGCATTTCCTAACCCTTTTGATACAAAGATCACTTGCACTTAGTATTGCACTTTTCAGTTTTTCCCATGTCTCCTGCACTCCTTCCAAGTTCCACCAGTCCGCCAATGAATCACTTAAACATCTTCCCATTTTTTGCAAAATCAGCATTTCTAAAATCCAACACCTTTTGTGTGACAGGAGTTGGATTCTGTCTTTATACTAAACCATACTGCTTGATGATCACTGGATCCCAGGTGCTCACCCACATATATGTCGGATATCCTATCACCATTTGTAAGAATTAAATCTAATATTGAATCTTTGCGAGTGGGCTCCGTCACCAATTGCTTGAGAGATGCTCCCTGTAAGGAATGTAGAAATTTGCCACTTGTAGCTGAATTTGCAAAAGACCCCTCCCAATTTACATCAGGTAAATTAAAGTCTCCCATGATTATGACTTCTCACTTTAAAGCCATTTTAGTGATGTCCAACAATAGGTTTCTGTCCAAATCCTGCCCCTGGCCTGGTGGTCTATAGATCACCCCAATGCGAATAACATCCTTCTCCCCGATTTCTATGGTGACCCAAAGGGCCTCAGTTTTGTCTTCAATATTTTGTATTAAAGTAGCATTTATGCTTTTTTTCACATACATTGCTACCCCTCCTCCTATTCTTCCTATTCTATCCTTCCTAAATAAATTGTATCCTGATATAGCTATGTCCAAGTCATGATTTTCCTTGCACCATGACTCTGTAATTGCCAGAGGGAGGGTTAGGTTTATGCTGCGTAGCGGTAGAGTTAGGCACCGCCGGGGAGGTTTAGGTTGCGGGGGAGAGGGTTATGGGGGCTTAGGGTAATCTATATATGTGTATATATATATATATATATATATATATATACTCCTCCACTGGCGGCACTCCAAGGCTATAAAAAATGACAACAGTCGGCTGTTTAGGGCAACGTTTCAGCGCCGTTCAGCGCTTTTATCAAGCCATTTACAAAATGCAATACACATACCGGTATTTAAGTGCTCCCTTCACCATGCCAGTAAGCTCCGCCCACTTCCGTATCCTGGTCACCATACAGACCGGCTCGGATTGCAGGGCTGTTGCCATAGTAACTGACAAATCACCACAGCTGTGTGCTACAAATACAAACAAATATACACACCATACATTAAAACACATCGGACAATTAAAAACAAAAAAACTAACAAAAAATAAAAACCAAGCAAAATATGAAAACCGTCAGTAGTTACATCATAACAAGTGTTTAAACCATAAAGCTTATTAGGCATCTCAAACTCTATCGAATGTAATAAAAGCTCACATTAAATGTAACTAAACTGAAGGAACAACCATTGAATCTGAGAGTTATGTGTGATATAGTACCCTAAGTGTTCTGAATTGTACTGCACAGATGTTAATCAAATTCAAATTCAATTAAAGACCTGTAAGCCGAGCATCTCATTCAGGCCTCGGGGAACCAATGTGTCTAAACGCATGATCCACTCACATTCCCGCTGTAACAATTTCACAGATCTATCGCAACCCCTATTGAGCGGCGGCACATGATCTATAATGCGATATCTCAGGGTAGACAAATTATGTTTCGCCTCAGCGAAATGGCGTGCCACCGGCTGGACACTCGACCCAGAAATCAACGCTGCCCGTATGGCAGCACGGTGTTGTGCCATGCGCTCACGGAAAGTGACTTCAGTCTTGCCTATATATACCTTTGCACATGGACATGTGATGGCATAGACAACAAAACGGCTTGTGCACGTTAACCGATGTCTGATGTCAAATTTCTGACCCGTGATAGGATAATGGAAACTGGGGCCCGTCTGTAAGAACCCACAGGTGGTGCAATTTGGGCACCTAAAACAACCATTCTTAGGTTTACCCAGAAAGCTCCCGCCCGCAGGTTTGTTCATACCTGATATGTCATTACGTACCAGGTAATCCCTGAGGTTCTTCCCTCTTTTATAACAAATCATTAATGATTATAATAAAATTTACAACAACCGCCAGGGCGACCCATCATCGCTGCTAGGGGTTCTCTTTATCAGCCCATTGCAACTTATCTAGACGCAAAATTGCAACCGTGTGTACAGGCGAGACAACGTATCTTAAGGACACTAACACATTGCTATTGTCTCTACAAAGGTTACCTGAGCTACCCGAGTCCTGTTTGTTGTGCTCTGTTGACGTAAGTAGCCTGTACACTTGCATCCCACACGGTGCGGGATTACAGGCTACACGGGAGTTGATTTCTGACAATGCATTGTTTCAGGGACCTCCTGTTGATTTCTTCTTGAGACTTCTGGAATTGGTACTGACAAGAAATTATTTTCTTTATGACAGCAAGACATACTTACAAACATCTGGATGTGCGATGGGGTCCAATGTGGCCCCATCGTACGCCAATACCTTTATGTTCCGTAATTGAACATGATCTATTCTTTTCAAATCCCTGTATCTCTGATAAAATCTTAGCATTTTTTAGGTACATAGATGATCTATTGATCATATGGGGTGGCACAGCTGACGAATTTACATCGCTTATGGCTACCCATAATGCCAGTGACAGTCCAGTGAAGTTCACCTATACACTGGATGTGAATAGTGTTAACTTTCTGGACGTCGCTTTGACCAAACATGAAGGCAAATTATGTCCGGCGTTGTATACGAATCCTACTGATAGGAACAATTTGTTATTAGCCACTAGTGCCTACCCAGAGCCTCTGAAACATGCCCTCCCCTATTCACAATTTTTGAGAGCATTACGTATTTCCACCAGTAGGGAGTTGGGAGAAAGACTATTGGATTCTATGTTTTTGAAATTCCAAAAGAGAGGTTATGGAGTCAATGTTTTGTTAAAGGCGAAAGCTAAGGCCTTGGCTGTATCATCTGATGCATTGTTGGGGCCTAAGAAAAAGGACAATTGTTCTAATCGACATATGTGGAGTAATCGATACACCCATATGAGTCCTTTCATTAATAAAAGAGCGAAAGCATTGTGGCCAGTAGTACAATCAGACAAAAATCTCCCGGCACTTCAGCACAAATCATTAATGATTTGTTATAAAAGAGGGAAGAACCTCAGGGATTACCTGGTACGTAATGCCGTATCAGGTATGAACAAACCTGCGGGCGGGAGCTTTCTGAGTAAACCTAAGAATGGTTGTTTTAGGTGCCCAAATTGCACCACCTGTGGGTTCTTACAGACGGGCCCCAGTTTCCATCATCCTTTCACGGGTCAGAAATTTGACATCAGACATCGGTTAACGTGCACAAGCCGTTTTGTTGTCTATGCCATCACATGTCCATGTGCAAAGGTATATATAGGCAAGACTGAAGTCACTTTCCGTGAGCGCATGGCACAACACCGTGCTGCCATACGGGCAGCGTTGATTTCTGGGTCGAGTGTCCAGCCGGTGGCACGCCATTTCGCTGAGGCGAAACATAATTTGTCTACCCTGAGATATCGCATTATAGATCATGTGCCGCCGCTCAATAGGGGTGGCGATAGATCTGTGAAATTGTTACAGCGGGAATGTGAGTGGATCATGCGTTTAGACACATTGGTTCCCCGAGGCCTGAATGAGACGCTCGGCTTACAGGTCTTTAATTGAAATTGAATTTGATTAACATCTGTGCAGTACAATTCGGAACACTTGGGGTACTTCATCACACATAACTCTCAGATTCAATGGTTGTTCCTTCAGTTTAGTTACATTTAATGTGAGCTTTTATTACATTCGATAGAGTTTGAGATGCCTAATAAGCTTTATGGTTTAAACACTTTTTATGATGTAACTACTGACGGTTTTCATATTTTGCTTGGATTTTATTTTTTGTTTGTTTTTTTGTTTTTAATTGTCCGATGTGTTTTAATGTATGGTGTGTATATTTGATTGTATTTGTAGCACACAGCTGTGGTGATTTGTCAGTTACTATGGCAACAGCCCTGCAATCCGAGCCGGTCTGTGTGGTGACCAGGATACGGAAGTGGGCAGAGCTTACTGGCATGGTGAAGGGAGCACTTAAATACCGGTATGTGTATTGCATTTTGTAAATGGCTTGATAAAAGCGCTGAACGGCGCTGAAACGTTGCCCTAAACAGCCGACTGTAGTCATTTTTCATAGCCTTGGAGTGCCGCCAGTGGAGGAGCATATTGCGTGCAGCCGTGCAGGCTGTTATGTGGAAGGCACCGGGCGCAGTAATTCAGCACATGTCAGCGGAGTGCCGGAGCTGGAGTAATATGTGTGTGTGTGTGTGTGTGTGTGTGTGTGTGTGTGTGTACAAAATATTTAATAAATATAAAAATATATCTATATATATATATATATATATATATATATCTATATATATATATATATATATATATACAGGTTGAGTATCCCATATCCAAATATTCCGAAATACGGAATATTCCGAAATACGGACTTTTTTGAGCGAGAGTGAGATAGTGAAACCTTTGTTTTCTGATGGCTCAATGTACACAAACTTTGTTTAATACACAAAGTTATTAAAAATATTGTATTAAATGACCTTCAGGCTGTGTGTATAAGGTGTATATGAAACATAAATGAATTGTGTGAATGTAGACACACTTTGTTTAATGCACAAAGTTATAAAAAATATTGGCTAAAATGACCTTCAGGCTGTGTGTATAAGGTGTATATGAAACATAAATGCATTCTGTGCTTAGATTTAGGTCCCATCACCATGATATCTCATTATGGTATGCAATTATTCCGAAATACGGAAAAATCCGATATCCAAAATACCTCTGGTCCCAAGCATTTTGGATAAGGGATACTCAACCTGTATATATATATATATATATATATATAAACTTATATATTTATAAATACTATATATACCCTGCAGAGCGATAGGGTTAGGCACCACCGGTGAGGGTTAGGCTGCGAGGGGGGGTTATGGGGGATTAGGGTTTTATATATATATATATATATATATATATGGCAAGAAAGTAAACTGGCACTCGTGAAGACTTTCCAAATATAACAGAGACACAGTTTTGACAGTAAAGAGTCTACTTCTTTTCCATTTCCTCTTATTTGGTATTTTCTCTCTAAATACACTTTTGACTCATGGGAGCACCACTGAATGGTAACCAAACTTAGTGCACCTGAAAAGATAATATCTTTATATATGCACAGTTACCCTAATCCGAAGCAATTCCAAAACATAAATTTCAGTTTCTCAGAGGACATTACTCAGATTTCTATTCATACAAAAACCACTGTTAGACCGGTGCGGTTCCCACAAACCCCTCTCTCGAATAGAGACACAGTTTTGACAGAAAACTGTGTCTCTGTTATATTTGGAAAGTCTTCACGAGTGCCAGCTTACTTTCTTGCCTTATACTGTTTCCTGAGAGCAGGGCACCGGAGCATATATGAGTTGTTAACATTATTGGAGTGCCGGACATCTTCTCTATTTATATGTATATATATATATATATATATATATATATATATATATATAGTAGTCTGATTGGCACTCAATGTAAATGCCCATCCACCGGGGTGCCATCCAAAAAGAGACAATACTGGATGTGGGTTCCCTGGGTATGGTCTGCTTACCCCCCTCCAATGGCATGCAGGAACCAGGCGGCACTCACCGGATTTTCTAAAAACGATTATATTTACAACATGTTAAAGTGCAATGTGCTAATGAGATACCGACGTTTCAACGCTGCACAGGGTGTTTTTCTCAAGGTACAATGCTGCAAAATCATTATATATATATATATATATATATATATATATATTCCATGGGTTGGGCGGCACTCAGAGACTTTCACAAACCAGAAAAACAGTGAACAAGCCCCTCAGGGCTATTTTAATGTGACGTTTCGGGGCAAAGATCCCCTTCCTCAGACTGGTCTGAGGAAGGGGATCTTTGCCCCGAAACGTCACATTAAAATAGCCCTGAGGGGCTTGTTCACTGTTTTTCTGGTTTGTGAAAGTCTCTGAGTGCCGCCCAACCCATGGAATATATACAGCAAGGACAAGACTGATGGGAAGGCACCAGAGCAGGTTACACATAAGACCGGAGTGCCAGGGTTCTACTTTGGAAGCTATATATATATATATATATATATATATATATATACAAACCGAAAATTCAGCACTCACCATAGCAAGCTCACTTATCCTCACAACATCAATAAATAAATGATGGGAGTTTAGTTAGTGAATTGGCCAATGCACGGAAGCCTGCAAACCGCTCGCCAGGGTACTTTACCTTCTTGCAGGTCCTACACTATCACAGGACCTGCAAGAAGGTGGGGTACCTTGGCGAGCTGTTTGCAGGCTTCCGTGCATTGGCCAATTCACTAACTAAACCCCCATCATTTATATATTGATGTTGTGAGAATACGTGAGCTTGCTATGGTGAGTGCTGAATTTTCTGTTTGTATATATTTAAGTAGGTGGCCATGGGCTACATGTACCCCACCCTATAGTGGTGAGTGCAGACATTGCACCCCGCTTCTGGGGTGGCGAGTGCTGTGGTTTTATATATATATACACACGTATAAATGTGTGTATATATATATATATATACATATACTGTATATAAACAAAACAATTTACCCTTATCCTGCGCTATATTCTGGTTGCACCTCTAGAATAACCCTTCGGCTAGACCAGGGTTAAGAAAAATACAATAAAAACAGATTCTGAGAGCACAATTATAATTATATAATTAAAATTCAAAATTCATCCAGCAACCAAATACACATGTTAAAAATGTATTAAACAAAAAATAAGAATTTACTCACCGGTAATTCTATTTCTCGTAGTCCGTAGTGGATGCTGGGTACTCCGTAAGGACCATGGGGAATAGACGGGCTCCACAGGAGACTGGGCACACTTTAAAGAAAGATTAGGTACTACATCTGGTGTGCACTGGCTCCTCCCTCTATGCCCCTCCTCCAGACCTCAGTTAGGGAAACTGGGCCCGGAAGAGCTGACATTACTAGGAAAGGATTTGGAATCCAGGGTAAGACTCATACCAGCCACACCAATCACACCGTACAACTTGTGATAAGTATACCCAGTTAACAGTATGAACAATAGCTGAGCCTCATTTAACAGATGGCTCAGAACAATCACCCTATAGTTAAGCAATAACTATATACAAGTATTGCAGAAGTCCGCACTCGGGACGGGCTCCCAGCATCCACTACGGACTACGAGAAATAGAATTACCGGTGAGTAAATTCTTATTTTCTCTGACGTCCTAGTGGATGCTGGGTACTCCGTAAGGACCATGGGGATTATACCAAAGCTCCCAAACGGGCGGGAGAGTGCGGATGACTCTGCAGCACCGAATGAGCAAACTCAAGGTCCTCCTCAGCCAGGGTATCAAACTTGTAGAATTTTGCAAACGTGTTTGACCCCGACCAGGTAGCAGCTCGGCAAAGTTGTAAAGCCGAGACCCCTCGGGCAGCCGCCCAAGAAGAGCCCCCTTCCTCGTGGAATGGGCTTTTACTGATTTAGGATGCGGCAGTTCAGCCGCAGAATGTGCAAGTTGAATCGTGCTACAGATCCAGCGAGCAATAGTCTGCTTAGAAGCAGGAGCACCGCTTGTTGGGTGCATGCAGGATAAACAGCGAGTCAGTATTTCTGACTCTAGCCGTCCTGGAAACAGATTTTCAGGGCCCCGACTACGTCCAGCAACTTGGAATCCTCCAAGTCCTGAGTAGCCGCAGGCACCACAATAGGTTGGTTCAAATGAAACGCTGATACCACCTTAGGGAGAAATTGGGGACGAATCCTCAATTCTGCCCTGTCCATATGGAAGATCAGATAAGGGCTTTTTTTTTTTTTTTTAAGTTAGAATTTTTATTGAGAGTGGTCAGTAATCAAAACATTAACAAGAACAAAGTTGTGCAGGTTAGAGACATTGAACATGAAGACAAACATTTTACATACCATGTCAGAACAATAAAGACAGTTCCATGACAATATAGGCCGACATGTATTAGTAGTATGTGCCCTGTATAAGTCTAAATGCATATATGACCAGTCTCATTTTATTTTACATATATAGTATAAAATTTATACCCAAACAGAGTGTAATCTTATGAAGAGTAAAAGCAAGAAAGAAAAAGAAAAGAAAGGGAGAGAAGAAGCTAGAAAACGTAACTTAATAGATGGGAAACATTGAGAAAATTACATATAGGGAAGCAAGAGGATGGGAACAGTCCGCTGTATTGATAACAGAGGGGGAGACAGTAGGGGTGATAGAGGTATTAGCAGAGTTAGCAGTGTTAGCAGTATTAGGATAGTCCGGGCATCAATAAGGACCGAGCGAGGTACCAAGGAGACCAGGTGCTGTGGAACTGGGCCACAGTGTTATTCCTCAGGCTTGTAATGTATTCCATACTGGCTATATAATTAATCTTGGTGATCAGTAGAGCCTTAGAGGGAGGTTTATGGTCTTTCCAGCATTTAGCGATCAGAGATTTAGCCGCCATGCAAAGTAGCAAGGTGAGCTTGTCTTGGGTTTTGGGTAGCGATGGTATGGGGGCATGAAGTAGAGCAGTTTCAGAGGAGAGGTCTAGGTTATGTCCGCATGTTTGGGCAGTAAGTGCACCAACTATTTTCCAAAAAGGGCGAATAGAGGGGCAAGTCCACCATATATGGTAAAAGGTGCCCTCTTCTCCACAGAGTCTCCAACACAGATTTGATGTCGTGGGGTAAATGGAATGAAGTCTGGAGGGAACTAAGTACCACCTGGTGTAGACCTTATAGCATGTTTCCCTGAGTGCCACACTAATGGAAGCTTTAGTGATGCGCATTCTGATTTCTTCCCATTGATCATCTTCCAACGGGTGGGAGAGATCTGATTCCCAGGCTAGTTCATGGGATTCACGGTCAGGGGGGTCTGGGGTCAGAATAGAGTTGTATATTGTTGAGATATTCCCCTTTTTGCCAATTGAAAGTAAACACATATGTTCAAAGGAGGTGGGTGGTTTCAAAGGTGTAGTCTTAAGCTGAGATGAGAAAGCTAAGAATTTGGATGTAATGGTAATGACACGAGGATGGCAAACCAAGGCGCTCTTGAAAATCTCCAAAAGAGGTCGGTGCTGAGTGGCCTTTAACATGGATAAATCTCGTAATACCCTGAGATTGCCATGGGGCCGCTATTTTTCGCTCGCAGCCTGGTGGGAAGGCAGGGTGTCCCCAGATAGGTGTTAAAGGCGAGGGGTGTGAGGATAGATTGTAGGTGCTGCGGAGTTTGTCCCACAATCCTAGGGTAAATTTAATCGTGGGGATTGTGTAGGCCGAGGCTGGTCTGCTGGACCTGGGGAGCCATAAAAGAGAGTCGAGGGGGACGCCCTGATAAATTGAATTCTCAATATCGACCCATTTTCTGTTCCCTTGGGGGGAATGCCATGACACCATGTGGTTAAGGTGACAGGCATTAAAATAAGCCTGAAGGTTAGGATATCCCAATCCGCCTGAGGTAGCACTCTTAGTCAACAGTGTTCGTCTTAATCTAGATTTACGGTGAGCCCAGATAAATTTGTTGCACAGTGATTGTAGTGAAGCCAGAGTCGCTTGGGGCACCATTATTGGAATGGTCTGAAATAGGTAAAGAATACGGGGAAGGAGATTCATTTTCAGGGCGTTAATCCGTCCAATTCATGAAATGAATAATCTGCCCCATTTATCTAGATCTTGGGTGGGAGTTTTAATCATAGGAACATAATTAGTCTGGTATAGGCTGGTGTAGGATTTAGTAATGAATATGCCGAGGTATTTGATAGCCGAGGGTCTCCAAAGAAAAGGGAAAGAGGAGGTTAAAATCAGATGGGTATGGGGTGGGATATTAAATGTAAGGGCCTCAGATTTGGTGTGGTTTATTTTGTAACCAGAGTGGGAACCATATAGGAGTAGTTCTTTTTGCAGATTAGGAAGAGAAATCAAAGGGTTAGATAATGTCAAGAGCACGTCATCCGCAAATAAAGATATTTTGTATGAGCTCTGCCCCACTGTAATCCCCCCAATGTCCGTATTAAGTCTAATACGGGCCGCTAGAGGTTCGATGCATAAAGCAAAAAGTAGGGGCGAGAGAGGGCATCCCTGACGAGTACCATTCTTCAAACTGAAACGAGGTGAGCTCAATCCATTGGTCAAGACCGTAGATGAGGGGTTAGAATAAAGGGCCGCAATTGCAGTGATGAAATGGCCATGGAGGCCAAACGTAGATAAGGTAGAAAACAAAAAGGGCCAGGAAATGCGATCAAATGCCTTTTCGGCATCTAGCGCCAAAGCAATCGCTGGTATTTTCGTCGAGTTTATTTGGTGAATCAAGTTTATAGTACGTCTGGTAGTGTCTGAGGCCTGGCGGCCAGGAATAAATCCCACTTGATCAGGGTCTATTAATGATGGCAACACAGCGTTCAGGCGAGTTGCTAGTATTTTGGCAAAAAGTTTGAGATCGGTATTTATCAGAGATATGGGTCTGTAATTTAAGCATTGCGAGGGATCTTTTCCAGGTTTCGGGATTACAATAATGCGGGACGTCGTGGAGTCAGTATGGAAGGGCGCACCCCGTAGTATTTTATTAAACAGGGAGATCATATGAGGAATGAGTTGAGGGGTGAAGGTTTTGTAATACACCATCGGATATCCATCCGGACCAGGTGCTTTAGAAGGTTTCTGGGTTTTCAATGCCGCTTCAATTTCCTCAGCAGAAATATCAGCATTGAGATTAGAGTTAGTTTCCTCATCTAAACGAGGAAGAGCGCATGAATCTAGATATTGTTGTGTCTGGTCGGCTTGTGCTATAGGATCGGACGGGGGATCAAGGTTATAGAGTGTCCTATAATAGTCAAAAAAGATACTGTTAATTTTTTTTGGGGTCATAGGTAATGTTACCTGAGGGTTGTCTGATAGTATGTATGCATTGGTTAGCTTTTTTGGCACGTAGTTGATTAGCTAATAAAGTGTGTGCCTTGTTACTTTTATCATAAAACGATTGATTAGCCCATCGGAGTGAGCGCTCAATATTCTCCGCCAGCAGAGATTGTAGGTCATTACGTGCCTTAGAAAGTTCGGCTAGAGTTTTTTTAGAGCGTGTGCGTTTGTGTTCCCGGTCCAATGTTGCAATGTTATCCGTTAACAGAGCAACTTGGTTTTCTCGGTTTTTCTTACGGCGGGATGCAAATTGGATAATGGATCCTCTGATGACCGCCTTATGGGCTTCCCATATAGTGGCTATACTGCAGTCGTCTTCTACATTAACTGCAAAATATTCCCGAAGCTCTGTTTTAATTAAGTCCTGAAACTTAGGGATCTTCAATAGTGTCTCGTTTAGTCTCCATGTCGGTCTTCCATCAGGGATATCAAAAATGTCAAATGTCGCAGCTAAAGCTGCGTGGTCAGTCCAGGTAAGTGGGACTATCGAGGAAGAGCGAGCAGTACGGGAGAGAGGTGCACAACTCAAGAACATATCGATACGCGAGTACACATCATGCGGATTGGAATAGAAGGTATAATCCCTAGTGGTCGGATTAAGGAAATGCCAGACATCGAACAAGCCAGCCTCGGCCATGCCCCTGTGTAATACGGAGGATTTCGGGGTTTGACTACTACGCAAGGGGCCTGACCTGTCCATGCCCGTGAGAGCCATGTTGAAATCGCCACCAACAAGTAACTTACCTCGTCTATATGAGTAAAGGTCATGAAAAAACTTGCGAAAGAATTTGGATTGGGCAGTGTTTGGAGAGTACAGATTAGCCAAGGTAACCTCCTCGTGTCCGATTTTTCCTCTCACCATTACATAGCGACCTTCATTGTCGTGTTTACAGTCTAGGAATTGGAAAGGGACGGACCCTCTTACTAGGATGGCCACCCCTTGTTTTTTTGCTGTGTGATTGGAGTACCAACCCATAGGGAAATGTTTAGATGTCAGGGATGGATGGGAATCTGATTTCAAATGTGTCTCCTGTAAGAAAATCACATCACCTTTTAATGTTTTAAGAGATCTGTGGAGATGAGAGCGCTTCTGGGGAGTGTTCAGCCCCTTGACATTAATGGACAGGCACGTTATCGGCATGGTTGAAGCTGAAGAGGGAGTGGTTCGCTGGAAATCTCTAGGGTCCCGGACTCTGCTAATATGGACGAGAGAGATAGAAAGAGAAGATATAAAGAGAAAAACAGGAGTGTATATTTCTGTATACGAATAATATTAGATAAATGAATCAATCTATCTGTGTTTACAGGGGTGCCAAGTTACAGATGTGCTGTAACCGGGGAGAGGAGGGGAACAGAAGAAAGAGAGAGAGAAACAAAAAAAGAAAAAAGCAGACGTAGTATCCAGTAGGGAGGATACTCGGCTGCCAAGATTGAGCTCTCAAAGAAAGAAAAATGAGAGAGCTCGCTGGCGGGATACAAATACAATATAACAGATGAGGGTCTTAATCCTCTATGCTTGACAATAACTTTAATTCCTAATATTCGGGGGAGGAAGTATCAAGGCAGGGCCCTGACGCCCCCCACCCGAAACCAATAATAGACAAAGCGGATGGACCAACTTGTAGCAAACTAAGACCTACTTCAAGGGCGGGATAGTCCTTGGTATAAAACACGTTAAAATGAGTGATCATGTAACAGATAGTATCAACTTAGTAATAACAATAGAGCAAATGGTAAGATCGCTGGACAGGTCGGCGGCCAGCGACAGTCCTCGTGGCATCGGATAAAGATTCAATCCAGTGCCCTATCTATAAGGCAGTGTCTCTAAGCCACCGACCAACACAGCGAGACAAAAACAGAACATTACATAAGGTATAAAGGTCCGCCAACAAGGGCTTTCTAAGAAGAAAGTAATTGGTCATTTGTAAATGAAATGGTATCTAAGACAAGGATTACATAGCAGTTGAGCAAGGTTGAGAGCAAGTCGGTTAAACGTTACAAAAACATAGAAATTAAACGGAAGGAGCTTCCCTTCTATGAGGTAGCAGCTGGAGACAGCTGCAACTTTCGAAGCAGTTTGTCCCCTTCATCAGGAGAGCGGATGGTGTGAATTTTGCCATCAATCTCCACTATGAGGCGAAAAGGGAATCCCCAGCGGTATTTGTAGCCATTGTCGCACAATGTAGAAGTAACCGAGCGTAGGTCGCGTCGTTTAGCAATGGTCACCGGTGATAGGTCTTGATAGATCTGAAGCCGGGAGTCTTCAAATAAAATTGAGGTTGAATTTCTGCACGCCAGTGTAATGCTATTTTTAATCTTGAAGGACAGAAATCGGAGGATAACATCGCGAGGAGGTTCCGATTCCTTCGGTTTAGGTCTCAGGGCGCGGTGAGCTCTCTCTATCAAAATGGCAGAGCTTGAAAGCGACGGGACCAGGTGAAGAAACAGGCGTTGAAGGTATGGTTCCAGTTCGGAGGCTATGACAGATTCAGGGACATTGCGGATGCGTAAATTGTTCCGTCTCTCGCGATTTTCGCTGTCCTCAACTTTATCCTTAAGGATTTCCAATTCGCTGGATAGGTAGCTCATGTCCTCACCCACTTGTTTGTGGAAATTTTGTTGGTGGTCCACCCGTGATTCCAGCGCGGTTGTACGGGAGTCCAGAGCCGACATATCAGATTTTAATTCCCCGATCACTGTCTGAAGAGCTGTCATGAATGAACTCTTAAGGTCTAATATCATGTTCTGAAGGGATTGAATGTCCGCCTTAGTTGAGGGTGCATCCGTCTGATCCATGATGGGGGTGGGCATCGGTGAGGATGGAGATGAAGTTTCAGTCAGTTTTTCTCGGCGTGAGAAATGTGAGATATCTTGAGAAGCTCCTGATTTTTTTGCTCTGGTGTTCGCTCTGCTCATAATATCTGGTGAGGGTAAAGCGTCCTTTTGAGGAGTGGTAATAAGAATGGTCCACCTGGTTGTTACGTATTCAACAGTTGATCCGGGTGAGGGGGAAGCCAGGCATCCGTGAGATTACATCATTTATAGGATCTAGGTCCTATTAGTCTATTAAAACAGTGAGAGGGATCCACAGGAGAGCGTCCTGATTTACAACCCACTTTTCCGTGGTTGTACGAGATGTAATATAAAAAGTAAAGAACAGTAGCTGCGGGGTTGAGATTCTGGGTTGCTTCCCTGTTGAAATAGGGAGTTCAATTCTTCACAACTCCAGCAGGGGCAGCATAGAGCAGAAAAGATGTGCCTGTTCTGCCACCTCCAAGATGGCCGCCGTCAGTTATAAGTGCTGTGTCTTCACACAGGTTTATTTGGCGCTGCCCCCAGGGGTTTATATGTGTTCAGGGCCCCCCGTCCAGTCAGCATCGACTGCCAGTCTCCCCCGTTATTTTACGCGGCCAGCTGACCTTTTACAATAGTGCAGCGCCTGATTTTCTTCAGACGCCACACCCAATATGGCCACCGCCACCGGAGCTCCGTGGGTCTGGTCGGCTCCTGTGATCTCAGGGGCGTTTGGGCCCTTCTCGGCCGCTCGTTCAGGCCCCTCCAGGCAGGGGGCACACAGCAGGACAGCGGGGTGAGTCGTGGGGCGGCGTTTAAGCGGCCGGGGAACGTCCGATCTCGGGCGGGGGGAAGTCACTAATTGAGGCCCCGGCTTCACGTCACAGGGAAGGCCGCAACCCGCAAGCACTGGACAGGCCCGTGCTCCGGCTCCGCAGCTCTCTCCCTGGGTGCCCTGAGTAATAGGGGCAACTGTGAGATGATATAGGGGAGGTATAGGTGGGGTGAAGGTAGATTTAAGGGGTTATAAGGGCTTGGTCCGGCAGGAGCTCTCTAGGGACACTTCCTCTCAGTCAGGCCTCAAGCCACGCCCCCCAGATAAGGGCTTTTACATGACAAAGCCGCCAATTCTGACACACGCCTAGCCGAAGCCAAGGCCAAAAACATGACCACTTTCCACGTGAGATACTTCAACTCCACGGTCTGAAGTGGCACAAAACAATGTGATTTTAGGAAATCCAACACTACGTTGAGATCCCAAGGTGCCACTGGAGGCACAAAAGGGGGCTGAATATACAGCACTCCCATAACAACGTCTGAACTTCAGGCAGCGTCTTTCCTAGCCTTTAACAGCGTAGGAATCACTTCATCTGAAACGCCCTTTTCCGTTAGGATCCGGCGTTCAACCGCCAAGCCTTCAAACGCAGCCGCGGTAAGTCTTGGAACAGACAGGGCCCCTGCAGTAACAGGTCCTGTCTGAGAGACAGAGGCCATGGGTTCTCCGAGATTATTTCTTGTAGTTCTGGGTACCAAGCTCTTCTTGGCCAATCCGGAACTACGAGTATAGTTCTTACTCCTCTCTTACTTACTATCCTCAGTACCTTGGGTATGAGAGGAAGAAGAGGGAACACATAAACCGACTGGTACACCCACGGTGTCACTAGTGCGTCCACAGCTATCGCCTGAGGGTCTCGTGACCTGGCGCAATACTTTTTTAGCTTTTTGTTGAGGCGGGACGCCATCATGTCCACCTGTGGCTGTTCCCAACGGTTCACAATCTGCGTGAAGACTTCTGGATGAAGTCCCCACTCTCCCGGTGGAGGTCGTGCCTGCTGAGGAAGTCTGCTTCCTAGTTTTCCACACCATGAATGAACACTGCTGACAGTGTTAGCACGTGATACTCCGCCCATCGGAGAATACTTGTGGCTACTGCCAACGCCATCCTGCTTCTTGTGCCGCCTTGTCGGTTTACATGGGCGACAGCCGTGATGTTGTCTGACTGAATCAGCACCGGCTGGTTTTGAAGCAGGGGTTCTGCTTGACTTAGGGCATTGTAAATGGCCCTTAGGTCCAGAATATTTATGTGTAGGGAAGTCTCCTGACTCGACCATTGTCCTTGGAAGTTTCTTCCCTGAGTGACTGCTCCCCAACCTCGGAGGCTTGCATCCGTGGTCACCAGGACCCAGTCCTGAATGCCAAATCTGCGGCCCTCGAGAAGATGAGCACTCTGCAGCCACCACAGCAGAGACACCCTGGCCCTCGGGGACAGGGTGATCAGCCGATGCATCTGAAGATGCGATCCTCACTTGTCTAACAGGTCCCACTGAAAGTTCCTTGCATGGAACCTGCCGAAGGGAATTGCTTCGTAAGAAGCTACCAACTTTTCCAGGACTCGCGTGCAATGATGCACCGACACCTGTTTTGGTTTTAGGAGGTCTCTGACCAGAGATGACAACTCCTTGGCCTTCTCCTCCGGGAGAAACACCTTCTTCTGTTCTGTGTCCAGAAACATGCCCAATATCAGCAGACGCGTCGTAGGAACCCGCTGCGACTTTGGGATATTCAGAATCCAGCCGTGCTGTTGTAGCACTTCCTCAGATAGTGCTACTCCGATCAACGACTGCTCCTTGGACCTCGCCTTTATAAGGAGATCGTCCAAGTACGGGATAATTATAACTCCCTTCTTTCGAAGGAGTATCATCATTTTGGCCATTACCTTAGAACACACCCTCGGTGCCGTGGACAGACCAAACGGCAACATCTGGAATTGGTAATGGCAGTTCTGTACCACAACCTTGAGGTACTCCTGGTGAGGTGAGTAAATGGGGACATGTAGGTAAGCATCCTTGATGTCCAGTCATACCATAAAATCCCCCTCTTCCAGGCTTGCAATAACCGCCCTGAGCGATTCCATTTTGAACTTGAACTTCCTTATATAAGTGTTCAAGGATTTAAAATTTAGAATGGGTCTCACCGAACCGTCTGGTTTCGGTACCACAAACATTGTGGAATAGTAACCTCGTCCCTGTTGAAGGAGAGGAACTTTGATTATCACCTGCTGGAGGTACAGCTTGTGAACTGCCGCCAGTACTACCTCCCTTTCCTTGGGAGTAGCAGACAAGGCTGATTTGAGGTAACGGCGAGGGGGAGACGTCTCGAACTCCAGCTTGTATCCCTGAGATACCTGTAGAGCCCAGAGATCCACCTGTGAGCGAACCCACTGGTCGCTGAAGTTCCGGAGACGGGCCCCCACCGCACCTGGCTCCACCTGTGGAGCCCCAGCGTCATGCGGTGGACTTAGTGGAAGCAGGGGAGGATATTTGTTCCTGGGAACTGGCTGTCTGGTGCAGCTTTTTCCCTCTACCCCTGCCTCTGGGCAGAAAGGACGCGCCTCTGACCCGCTTGCCTTTCTGAGGCCGAAAGGACTGTACTTGATAATACGGTGCTTTCTTAGGCTGTGAGGGGACCTGAGGTAAAAAAGTCGACTTCCCAGCTGTTGCTGTGGACACGAGGTCCGAGAGACCGTCCCCAAACAATTCCTCACCCTTATAAGGCAAAACTTCCATGTGCCTTTTAGAATCAGCATCACCTGTCCACTGCCGAGTCCATAATACTCTCCTGGCAGAAATGGACATTGCATTAATTCTAGATGCCAGCCGGCAAATGTCCCTCTGTGCATCTCTCATATATAAGACTACGTCTTTAATATGCTCTATAGTTAGCAAAATAGTATCTCTGTCAAGGGAATCAATGTTATCTGACAGGGAATCAGACCATGCTGCTGCAGCACTACACATCCATGCTGAAGCAATAGCAGGTCTCAGTATAGTACCTGAGTGTGTATACACAGACTTCAGGATAGCCTCCTGCTTTCTATCTGCAGGCTCCTTTAAGGCGGCCGTATCCTGAGACGGCAGTGCCACCTTTTTTGATAAGCGTGTGAGCGCCTTGTCCACCCTAGGGGATGTCTCCCAGCGTAACCTATCCGTTGGCGGGAAAGGGTACGCCATTAGTAACCGCTTAGAAATCACTAGTTTCTTATCTGGGGAACACCACGCTTCTTCACACAATTCATTTAACTCATCAGATGGGGGAAAAGTTACTGGCTGCTTTTTCTCCCCAAACATAATACCCTTTTTTGTGGTAACCAGGTTAATGTCAGAAATGTGCAACACATTTTTCATTGCCGTAATCATACATCGGATGGCCCTTGTGGATTGTACATTTGTCTCATCCTCGTCGACACTGGAGTCAGACTCCGTGTCGACATCTGTGTCTGCCATCTGAGGTAGCGGGCGTTTTTGAGCCCCTGATGGCCTCTGAGATGCCTGGGCAGGCGCGGGCTGAGATGCCGGCTGTCCCAAAGCTGCGTCATCGAACCTTTTATGCAAGGAGTTGACACTGTCGGTTAATACCTTCCACATATCCATCCACTCAGGTGTCGGCCCCGCAGGGGGCGACATCACACTTATCGGCACCTGCTCCGCCTCCACGTAAGCGTCCTCATCAAACATGTCGACACAGCCGTACCGACACACCGCACACACACACAGGGAATGCTCTGACTGAGGACAGGACCCCACAAAGTCCTTTGGGGAGACAGAGAGAGAGTATGCCAGCACACACCAGAGCGCTATATACACTATACACAAAGTGAATTTTCCCCCTATAGCTGCTTATATCACAATTTGCGCCTAAATTTATGTGCCCCCCCTCTCTTTTTTACCCTTTCTGTAGTGTATACTGCAGGGGAGAGCCTGGGGAGCGTCCTTCCAGCGGAGCTGTGAAGAGAAAATGGCGCTGGCTGTGCTGAGGAAGATAGCCCAGCCCCTTCAGCGGCGGGCTTCTCCCGCTTTTTATAATGTTAATGGCGGGGGTTTTTGCACATATACAGTGTTATACACTGTATTATGTGCTTATTGTGCCAAAAGGTATACAAATTGCAGCCCAGGGCGCCCCCCCCCCCAGCGCCCTGCACCCACCAGTGACCGGAGCGTGTGGTGTGCTGTAGGAGCAATGGCGCACAGCTGCAGTGCTGTGCGCTACCTTATTGAAGACCGGAGTCTTCAGCCGCCGATTTTCTCCCGGAATCTTCCGTCTTCTGGCTCTGCAAGGGGGACGGCGGCGCGGCTCCGGGAACGGACGATCGAGGTCGGGCCCTGTGTTCGATCCCTCTGGAGCTAATGGTGTCCAGTAGCCTTAGAAGCACAAGCAAGCTGCAAGCAGGTAGGTTTGCTTCTCTCCCCTTAGTCCCTCGTAGCAGTGAGTCTGTTGCCAGCAGATCTCACTGAAAATAAAAAACCTAACAAATACTTTCTTTATAGTGAACTCAGGAGAGCCCACTAAGTGCATCCAGCTCAGGCCGGGCACAGATTCTAACTGAGGTCTGGAGGAGGGGCATAGAGGGAGGAGCCAGTGCACACCAGATGTAGTACCTAATCTTTCTTTAAAGAGTGCCCAGTCTCCTGCGGAGCCCGTCTATGCCCCATGGTGCTTATGGAGTACCCAGCATCCACTAGGACGTCAGAGAAACTGCAATTTTAGACAATCACTCACAATACATTTTTCAAAACAAACAGACCCCTATAATACCAACAGTTTCAAGGGGCTGACGTTCATGTATATTAGAGGAGAATTGCTTTCTGGTCCAACACGTTTCATTCTTATAAGGACTTCATCAGGGGAAATCGGTATAAAGCTGGTGTTACAAGGAGGAAAAGAGAAAGAACAAAAGACAATATTTACATCAGAACTTTACATAAATGGCGTATATTACACCAATATGGTTGAACAAATTTAATTGAAATCTAAATGTACAATGTAAATTCAGTACCCGAATAGGACATAAATCACAACCAAAAAGATACAGCCACCAAAAAATATATACAAAAAAATAATCTCAGATTTTTGAAGGAAGAGTATATTAACTCCTTTAGTTTACTTACAGAGAACTCTTTCATTGGAACCGTCCTCTAGAAATAGGGTAGGTCCTCTATGGATCTGGGTGGTATAATAGTGCCTATAAACAATGGTTTATCCATTATTAAGTTTTTACCTAGTGATTCCATATAAGTTTTAACGTTAGGAGGGGGAAGTATTCACTTACTAGTAGTTTAGATAGTGTTCTTATAAAATCGTGAAGTGGATCTTTAAAATGGACCAATAAAGTATGAATGGTCCAAACCCATGGGTTGGGTCTTTACAGTAGACCATAATGATTCTGTAAATAATTTAAAAACTTTAATAGTCTGTTCATTTTAACAATTTTTTTTATTTAAGGTGCATAATTATTCTACTACCAAGTGTCAAATGTGGTTCACATCTACAGGTGAAATCGATCTCTTTGTTAAAAGTTAAGAACCACTAGGATATCCCACTGTAAATTCATTAGTGATAAATGATTTAGGGGGACATTTACTAAACAGTGATAAGAGCGGAGAAGTGAGCAAGTGGAGAAGTTGCCCATGACAACCAATCAGCACTGAAATAACATCTATAATTTGCATACTATAAAATGATACAGAGCTACTGATTGGTTGATGGGGCAACTTCTCCACTGGCTCACTTCTCCGCTCTTATCACTGCTTAGTAAATGTCCCACTTAATGTTAGTTTGATTTTCATTTTATATTAATATTCATTTTACATATATTTACATACCAGTATTTAGGTGTGCTCGAATATAAGGTGCAATCTGTAGACAAATTAGAATAATTAAAATAAAACAATTAAAATAATTTAATTTAATGTTGATATGTCTATTTCGAAGTATAAGGTAGAGGTTCTCAGAGTGACTCACATAGTAGAGTTCCAACAGAGTGTGAATGTGTCTCCTCCCAAATAGCAAGTGAGCTCCAGGGGACCCAACCCTTCTATTTATACCCCTAGGAGTACACATCACTTCCCTTATAAGGTACAACCAATGGGAATGTATCTCAGATTTCTCATAATTGGTATTAGTAAAATTCTGTTCTATCATTTGCAGAGGGAGTGATTAGCATCGATATTGTAAATTTTATTGTTTCCAAGGCCTCAGAAGCAGTCAAACTACAGCTTTAATTTTATGCTATCGAGCAAAATTGTGGCATCACTTCCGCCATGCGTTCCACCTTTACCGAGGTGGAACGCATGGCTAATATGGGTCAATTAGATACTAATGGAGATAGTTAGCGGGTGGGTTATTAGACCCCCAATCGCACCACATAATGAGTATTAGAGAGGGAGCCAGGAACGGCTCTCCTCCGTACAGGCCAGTTCGTTCCCGCTGTGCGTTCCACCCATTCCGACGGTGGAACGCATCGGGAACTTCCGTACATGTGCGCGCCTGACTTCCTCCATGCGCTCCCCCTCAATCTGATGGTGGAACGCACCAGGCACGAATGCGCATGCGCTTGTACCGGCTTCTGCAATACGTTCCACCTGGAAACAATGGTGGAACGCACCGCAGTATTGTGCGCCTGTGTCCCACTTACATTAGATGGACACACCGCTAGCATCATAACGCATCATAACGCTGAATTCTTTATTACATATATTTAATCATCATAAATTGATTGAGTTGTTAAAGCTAATTTCGTTTAAACTCCTTAGTTAAAGGATCCTAATTTTATGGATGAATCCAATTCATCATTCAATCAATATCAATTAAATATGTGCAGCTGTCAATTTAAACATATGCACATTCATATAATACAATTGATAAACAACAAAAAAAGGGGGGGGGTAATAAACTATTCCTATTCATCCCCCCCCCCCCAATCCGGCTGTGCATTATACTGGGATGACTGAGGTGAATGGATGCACCATGCCACTAATGGGCACCTACTAACAACTTTTCAGTGTGGGCTGGTATCCTCCAAGAGAAGTGGCACCAGCAACACACTGACAAGGCTGGAGCTGGTTTCACTAAGACATTTGGATTGCTGTTCTAATCAGTGATGTAGCTGGTTGAGGATTTGGGAGGAGGAATATGACCTTTCATTATTATTATTATTATTATTTTTACTTTATTTTAAATAGTGCACTGTGCATGGTATATGTTTAATCGGGCTGGGTACAATATCCCAATGGTCAGAATCCTAGCAGCGGAATCTCGACTTTCTGTATCCCAAAGATATTCGGTGAGTGTTCTAACCCACCCCTCCCGCGGCCTAACCCCAACATCCTTTTCAGCAGCCTAACCCTAACCATCACCTTCTGCAGCCTAACTCTGACCACCCCATCCCGCATCTTAACCCTAACCCTCCCACTAGTGCCTAATCCTAACTCTAAAACTCACTGCCGGCATCCGTCCGGATTCCGCTAAAGGGATCCCGACTACTGGGATCATTGCTACAACACGTTTAATCTCATTTAAACTATAGGATGATAACCATTTTGCGATGTGACATTGGCACGGAATACCCATCATCAGTTGTATTTCATTATAACAACCTTGCAAAGTAAAATAAAATTTAGATTTTGCTTTTTTCCACAAAAAAAATAATGCTCACCAATGCACTTACTCCACCTATCCAAGTTCTCCTCATTGCCTGGGTATCTGTTACTGTTCTCTGTGTGAAAAATCATGTATCCCTCACCCTTCCCCCCCCCCCCCCCCCCCAAACACACAAATACTAGATGATTTTTGCCCTTACACTACACGAATGGCCTCATTCAGACTTGAATGCTCGCTAGCTATTTTTTGCTGCGCTGCGATCAGATAGTCGCCGCCTATAGGGGAGTGCATTTTTGCTTTGCAAGCATGCGATCGCATGTGCAGTCGAGCACTACAAAAAAGTTTTGTGCAGTTTCTGAGTTGCCCAGAACTTACTCAGCCGCTGCGATCACTGCAGCCTGTCAGGTCCCGGAATTGACATCAGACAGCCGTCCTGCAAACACTTGGACACACCTGCGTTTTTCAAAACACTCCAAGAAAACGGTCAGTTGCCAACCACAAACGCCCTCTTCCTGTCAATCTCCTTGCGATCGGCTGTGCGAATGGATTCTTCGTAAAACCCATCGCACAGCAACGATCCGCTTTGTACCCATGCGACGCACCTGCGTATTGCAGTGCACACGCATGCGCAGTTCTGACCTGATAGCAGCAAAAAATCTAGCGAGCGATCAAGTCTGAATGATCCCCTATATCCTTACATCATGGCCATCAAAGATCAGGAATTCCGAATGATCATGTAATCAGACCTGAGCATTTCTGGCCTGTTTTATTGACTTTCTGCAAAACCATCATGCCTACACACTATACAAAAATCAGTCTGATCACCTGATAATTGGCTGACTGGACCCATAGTTGCATAGTGTGTACCCAGCTTTACACTTACATGAATATGTTCTTGCAATACTTAGTTCTTGCTCTACCTAATCCACCACACCATGCTACGGCAGTACGGATGGTGTAATGGTTAGCATTACTGCTTCACAGCACTGAGGTCATGGGTTCAATTCCCACCATGGCCCTAACTGTGCGGAGTTTGTATATTCTCCCCGTGCTTGCGTGGGTTTCCTCCAGGTACTCCGGTTTCCTCTCACAATCCCAAAAATATACTGGCAGGTTAATTGGCTCCCAACAAAATTAACCCTAGCGTGAATGTGTCTGTGCGTACATGTGATAGGGAATATAGATTGTAAGCTCCACTGGGGCAGGGACTGATGTGAATGGCCAAAATATTCTCTGTAAAGCGCTGCGGAATATGTGTGCGCTATATAAATAACTGGTAATAAATAACTGGTAATAACTGGTAATAATGGCTGATATATCCAGGGCTGTCTTAACAGCATAGTAGGCCCCGAGCACAGCAATGCACTGGGGCCCCTACGAACCCATTCACGGGAACCAATAAAAAAAACATAACTTACCCCTTCTGTGGTTCCATACCTACTCGTTACATGCTTCCATACAGTGAATGGCTGTCAACACTTTAATTGGTGGATAGCTCCAGCCATCCACCAATCAGCATGTTGAAAACCACTTATTGTCTGGCTGGGAGGCAGGTTGACAATGCTGCCTGACTGCTCTGATTGTGTGACTACCACCCACCCCTGCTCAAAGGCCTCTGGAATTGAGGGGCCCTGGGCAGCTGCCCAGTATGCCCATATGTTAAAATGGCGCTACATATATCGCAAACCCATCGTGGGTGTGTACGCCTGATATGTCTAGAGATGAGCGGGTTCGGTTTCTCTGAATCCGAACCCGCCAGAACTTCATGTTTTTTTTCACGGGTCCGAGCGACTCGGATCTTCCCGCCTTGCTCGGTTAACCCGAGCGCGCCCGAACGTCATCATGACGCTGTCGGATTCTCGCGAGGCTCGGATTCTATCGCGAGACTCGGATTCTATATAAGGAGCCGCGCGTCGCCGCCATTTTCACACGTGCATTGAGATTGATAGGGAGAGGACGTGGCTGGCGTCCTCTCCGTTTAGAATTAGAATAGATTAGAGAGACACTTGATTTACTAATTTTGGGGAGCATTAGGAGTACTCAGTAGTGTACAGTGCAGAGTTTTGCTGATAGTGACCAGTGACCACCACTTTTATTTATAATCCGTTCTCTGCCTGAAAAAAGCGATACACAGCACACAGTGACAGTCACATACCATATCTGTGTGCACTGCTCAGGCTCAGGCCAGTGTGCTGCATCATCTATATATATTATATATCTGTCTGACTGCTCAGCTCACACAGCTTATAATTGTGGGGGAGACTGGGGAGCACTACTGCAGTGCCAGTTATAGGTTATAGCAGGAGCCAGGAGTACATAATATTATATTAAAATTAAACAGTGCACACTTTTGCTGCAGGAGTGCCACTGCCAGTGTGACTAGTGACCAGTGACCTGACCACCAGTATATAATATTAGTAGTATACTATCTCTTTATCAACCAGTCTATATTAGCAGCAGACACAGTACAGTGCGGTAGTTCACGGCTGTGGCTACCTCTGTGTCGGCACTCGGCAGCCCGTCCATAATTGTATATACCAGTGACCTAACCGTGGTTTTTTTTTCTTTCTTTATACATACATACTAGTTACGAGTATACTATCTCTTTATCAACCAGTCTATATATTAGCAGCAGACACAGTACAGTGCGGTAGTTCACGGCTGTGGCTACCTCTGTGTCGGCACTCGGCAGCCCGTCCATAATTGTATATACCACCTAACCGTGGTTTTTTTTTCTTTCTTTATACATACATACTAGTTACGAGTATACTATCTCTTTATCAACCAGTCTATATATTAGCAGCAGACACAGTACAGTGCGGTAGTTCACGGCTGTGGCTACCTCTGTGTCGGCACTCGGCAGCCCGTCCATAATTGTATATACCAGTGACCTTACCGTGGTTTTTTTTTCTTTCTTTATACATACATACTAGTTACGAGTATACTATCTCTTTATCAACCAGTCTATATATTAGCAGCAGACACAGTACAGTGCGGTAGTTCACGGCTGTGGCTACCTCTGTGTCGGCACTCGGCAGCCCGTCCATAATTGTATATACCACCTAACCGTGGTTTTTTTTTCTTTCTTTATACATACATACTAGTTACGAGTATACTATCTCTTTATCAACCAGTCTATATATTAGCAGCAGACACAGTACAGTGCGGTAGTTCACGGCTGTGGCTACCTCTGTGTCGGCACTCGGCAGCCCGTCCATAATTGTATATACCAGTGACCTAACCGTGGTTTTTTTTTCTTTCTTTATACATACATACTAGTTACGAGTATACTATCTCTTTATCAACCAGTCTATATATTAGCAGCAGACACAGTACAGTGCGGTAGTTCACGGCTGTGGCTACCTCTGTGTCGGCACTCGGCAGCCCGTCCATAATTGTATATACCACCTAACCGTGGTTTTTTTTTCTTTCTTTATACATACATACTAGTTACGAGTATACTATCTCTTTATCAACCAGTCTATATATTAGCAGCAGACACAGTACAGTGCGGTAGTTCACGGCTGTGGCTACCTCTGTGTCGGCACTCGGCAGCCCGTCCATAATTGTATATACCAGTGACCTAACCGTGGTTTTTTTTTCTTTCTTTATACATACATACTAGTTACGAGTATACTATCTCTTTATCAACCAGTCTATATATTAGCAGCAGACACAGTACAGTGCGGTAGTTCACGGCTGTGGCTACCTCTGTGTCGGCACTCGGCAGCCCGTCCATAATTGTATATACCACCTAACCGTGTTTTTTTTTTCTTTCTTTATACATACATACTAGTTACGAGTATACTATCTCTTTATCAACCAGTCTATATATTAGCAGCAGACACAGTACAGTGCGGTAGTTCACGGCTGTGGCTACCTCTGTGTCGGCACTCGGCAGCCCGTCCATAATTGTATATACCAGTGACCTAACCGTGGTTTTTTTTTCTTTCTTTATACATACATACTAGTTACGAGTATACTATCTCTTTATCAACCAGTCTATATATTAGCAGCAGACACAGTACAGTGCGGTAGTTCACGGCTGTGGCTACCTCTGTGTCGGCACTCGGCAGCCCGTCCATAATTGTATATACCACCTAACCGTGTTTTTTTTTTCTTTCTTTATACATACATACTAGTTACGAGTATACTATCTCTTTATCAACCAGTCTATATATTAGCAGCAGACACAGTACAGTGCGGTAGTTCACGGCTGTGGCTACCTCTGTGTCGGCACTCGGCAGCCCGTCCATAATTGTATATACCAGTGACCTAACCGTGGTTTTTTTTTCTTTCTTTATACATACATACTAGTTACGAGTATACTATCTCTTTATCAACCAGTCTATATATTAGCAGCAGACACAGTACAGTGCGGTAGTTCACGGCTGTGGCTACCTCTGTGTCGGCACTCGGCAGCCCGTCCATAATTGTATATACCACCTAACCGTGGTTTTTTTTTCTTTCTTTATACATACATACTAGTTACGAGTATACTATCTCTTTATCAACCAGTCTATATATTAGCAGCAGACACAGTACAGTGCGGTAGTTCACGGCTGTGGCTACCTCTGTGTCGGCACTCGGCAGCCCGTCCATAATTGTATATACCACCTAACCGTGGTTTTTTTTTCTTTCTTTATACATACATACTAGTTACGAGTATACTATCTCTTTATCAACCAGTCTATATATTAGCAGCAGACACAGTACAGTGCGGTAGTTCACGGCTGTGGCTACCTCTGTGTCGGCACTCGGCAGCCCGTCCATAATTGTATACTAGTATCCAATCCATCCATCTCCATTGTTTACCTGAGGTGCCTTTTAGTTGTGCCTATTAAAATATGGAGAACAAAAATGTTGAGGTTCCAAAATTAGGGAAAGATCAAGATCCACTTCCACCTCGTGCTGAAGCTGCTGCCACTAGTCATGGCCGAGACGATGAAATGCCAGCAACGTCGTCTGCCAAGGCCGATGCCCAATGGCATAGTACAGAGCATGTCAAAACCAAAACACCAAATATCAGTAAAAAAAAGGACTCCAAAACCTAAAATAAAATTGTCGGAGGAGAAGCGTAAACTTGCCAATATGCCATTTACCACACGGAGTGGCAAGGAACGGCTGAGGCCCTGGCCTATGTTCATGGCTAGTGGTTCAGCTTCACATGAGGATGGAAGCACTCAGCCTCTCGCTAGAAAACTGAAAAGACTCAAGCTGGCAAAAGCACCGCAAAGAACTGTGCGTTCTTTGAAATCCCAAATCCACAAGGAGAGTCCAATTGTGTCGGTTGCGATGCCTGACCTTCCCAACACTGGACGTGAAGAGCATGCGCCTTCCACCATTTGCACGCCCCCTGCAAGTGCTGGAAGGAGCACCCGCAGTCCAGTTCCTGATAGTCAGATTGAAGATGTCAGTGTTGAAGTACACCAGGATGAGGAGGATATGGGTGTTGCTGGCGCTGGGGAGGAAATTGACCAGGAGGATTCTGATGGTGAGGTGGTTTGTTTAAGTCAGGCACCCGGGGAGACACCTGTTGTCCGTGGGAGGAATATGGCCGTTGACATGCCAGGTGAAAATACCAAAAAAATCAGCTCTTCGGTGTGGAGGTATTTCACCAGAAATGCGGACAACAGGTGTCAAGCCGTGTGTTCCCTTTGTCAAGCTGTAATAAGTAGGGGTAAGGACGTTAACCACCTCGGAACATCCTCCCTTATACGTCACCTGCAGCGCATTCATAATAAGTCAGTGACAAGTTCAAAAACTTTGGGTGACAGCGGAAGCAGTCCACTGACCAGTAAATCCCTTCCTCTTGTAACCAAGCTCACGCAAACCACCCCACCAACTCCCTCAGTGTCAATTTCCTCCTTCCCCAGGAATGCCAATAGTCCTGCAGGCCATGTCACTGGCAAGTCTGACGAGTCCTCTCCTGCCTGGGATTCCTCCGATGCATCCTTGCGTGTAACGCCTACTGCTGCTGGCGCTGCTGTTGTTGCCGCTGGGAGTCGATGGTCATCCCAGAGGGGAAGTCGTAAGCCCACTTGTACTACTTCCAGTAAGCAATTGACTGTTCAACAGTCCTTTGCGAGGAAGATGAAATATCACAGCAGTCATCCTACTGCAAAGCGGATAACTGAGTCCTTGACAACTGTGTTGGTGTTAGACGTGCGTCCGGTATCCGCCGTTAGTTCACAGGGAACTAGACAATTTATTGAGGCAGTGTGCCCCCGTTACCAAATACCATCTAGGTTCCACTTCTCTAGGCAGGCGATACCGAGAATGTACACGGACGTCAGAAAAAGACTCACCAGTCTCCTAAAAAATGCAGTTGTACCCAATGTCCACTTAACCACGGACATGTGGACAAGTGGAGCAGGGCAGGGTCAGGACTATATGACTGTGACAGCCCACTGGGTAGATGTATGGACTCCCGCCGCAAGAACAGCAGCGGCGGCACCAGTAGCAGCATCTCGCAAACGCCAACTCTTTCCTAGGCAGGCTACGCTTTGTATCACCGCTTTCCAGAATACGCACACAGCTGAAAACCTCTTACGGCAACTGAGGAAGATCATCGCGGAATGGCTTACCCCAATTGGACTCTCCTGTGGATTTGTGGCATCGGACAACGCCAGCAATATTGTGTGTGCATTAAATATGGGCAAATTCCAGCACGTCCCATGTTTTGCACATACCTTGAATTTGGTGGTGCAGAATTTTTTAAAAAACGACAGGGGCGTGCAAGAGATGCTGTCGGTGGCCAGAAAAATTGCGGGACACTTTCGGCGTACAGGCACCACGTACAGAAGACTGGAGCACCACCAAAAACTACTGAACCTGCCCTGCCATCATCTGAAGCAAGAAGTGGTAACGAGGTGGAATTCAACCCTCTATATGCTTCAGAGGTTGGAGGAGCAGCAAAAGGCCATTCAAGCCTATACAATTGAGCACGATATAGGAGATGGAATGCACCTGTCTCAAGTGCAGTGGAGAATGATTTCAACGTTGTGCAAGGTTCTGATGCCCTTTGAACTTGCCACATGTGAAGTCAGTTCAGACACTGCCAGCCTGAGTCAGGTCATTCCCCTCATCAGGCTTTTGCAGAAGAAGCTGGAGGCATTGAAGAAGGAGCTAAAAGGGAGCGATTCCGCTAGGCATGTGGGACTTGTGGATGCAGCCCTTAATTCGCTTAACAAGGATTCACGGGTGGTCAATCTGTTGAAATCAGAGCACTACATTTTGGCCACCGTGCTCGATCCTAGATTTAAAGCCTACCTTGGATCTCTCTTTCCGGCAGACACAGGTCTGCTGGGGTTGAAAGACCTGCTGGTGACAAAATTGTCAAGTCAAGCGGAACGCGACCTGTCAACATCTCCTCCTTCACATTCTCCCGCAACTGGGGGTGCGAGGAAAAGGCTCAGAATTCCGAGCCCACCCGCTGGCGGTGATGCAGGGCAGTCTGGAGCGACTGCTGATGCTGACATCTGGTCCGGACTGAAGGACCTGACAACGATTACGGACATGTCGTCTACTGTCACTGCATATGATTCTCTCAACATTGATAGAATGGTGGAGGATTATATGAGTGACCGCATCCAAGTAGGCACGTCACACAGTCCGTACGTATACTGGCAGGAAAAAGAGGCAATTTGGAGGCCCTTGCACAAACTGGCTTTATTCTACCTAAGTTGCCCTCCCACAAGTGTGTACTCCGAAAGAGTGTTTAGTGCCGCCGCTCACCTTGTCAGCAATCGGCGTACGAGGTTACATCCAGAAAATGTGGAGAAGATGATGTTCATTAAAATGAATTATAATCAATTCCTCCGCGGAGACATTGACCAGCAGCAATTGCCTCCACAAAGTACACAGGGAGCTGAGATGGTGGATTCCAGTGGGGACGAATTGATAATCTGTGAGGAGGGGGATGTACACGGTGATATATCGGAGGGTGAAGATGAGGTGGACATCTTGCCTCTGTAGAGCCAGTTTGTGCAAGGAGAGATTAATTGCTTCTTTTTTGGGGGGGGTCCAAACCAACCCGTCATATCAGTCACAGTCGTGTGGCAGACCCTGTCACTGAAATGATGGGTTGGTTAAAGTGTGCATGTCCTGTTTTGTTTATACAACATAAGGGTGGGTGGGAGGGCCCAAGGACAATTCCATCTTGCACCTCTTTTTTCTTTTCTTTTTCTTTGCATCATGTGCTGATTGGGGAGGGTTTTTTTGGAAGGGACATCCTGCGTGACACTGCAGTGCCACTCCTAGATGGGCCCGGTGTTTGTGACGGCCACTAGGGTCGCTAATCTTACTCACACAGTCAGCTACCTCATTGCGCCTCTTTTTTTCTTTGCGTCATGTGCTGTTTGGGGAGGGTTTTTTGGAAGGGACATCCTGCGTGACACTGCAGTGCCACTCCTAGATGGGCCCGGTGTTTGTGTCGGCCACTAGGGTCGCTAATCTTACTCACACAGCTACCTCATTGCGCCTCTTTTTTTCTTTGCGTCATGTGCTGTTTGGGGAGGGTTTTTTGGAAGGGCCATCCTGCGTGACACTGCAGTGCCACTCCTAGATGGGCCCGGTGTTTGTGTCGGCCACTAGGGTCGCTAATCTTACTCACACAGCTACCTCATTGCGCCTCTTTTTTTCTTTGCGTCATGTGCTGTTTGGGGAGGGTTTTTTGGAAGGGACATCCTGCGTGACACTGCAGTGCCACTCCTAGATGGGCCCGGTGTTTGTGTCGGCCACTAGGGTCGCTTATCTTACTCACACAGCGACCTCGGTGCAAATTTTAGGACTAAAAATAATATTGTGAGGTGTGAGGTATTCAGAATAGACTGAAAATGAGTGTAAATTATGGTTTTTGAGGTTAATAATACTTTGGGATCAAAATGACCCCCAAATTCTATGATTTAAGTTGTTTTTTAGTGTTTTTTGAAAAAAACACCCGAATCCAAAACACACCCGAATCCGACAAAAAAAATTCGGTGAGGTTTTGCCAAAACGCGTTCGAACCCAAAACACGGCCGCGGAACCGAACCCAAAACCAAAACACAAAACCCGAAAAATTTCAGGCGCTCATCTCTAGATATGTCTGTGAATGACCTCGTTCACAGACAAATTGCTTCGGCAGTGCAGCACAGCCAATGGGCGATATGTCTAAACATATATCTATAAGATATATTGGTGCATCTCACTGCGTGTTATACACTTCCTGCAGGGGCTGACGTCACAGCTGGACAAATTAAAATGTCTGCCAAGCCTGATGAGAGGACTGACATATCGAGCGACCAATCAGTAAATGTGTATATTTACCTGAATCGTCCGCTCTGTTGGCATGGCGATGGTGTCTGGTGCAGTGGCAGCTCCAGATGTGGAGCTACAGCGCAATCCAAAATTCAAATAGGGAAGCCTCACCAACTGCCACCCTGCATACTGCCAAACATTACCAGCTGGTATCACAGGCAGTTGGTGTGGCTCCCCTATTTGAATTTGTACTGTGCTGCAGCCCCACCTCTGGAGCCACCACTGGTCTGGTGTGTACCCAGCCTAAGACACGTACAAATGTAGATCAGAACACATTTTGGTGAACATGCACAGTACAGAAACGCATATAGGGGTTTATGCAGTACGGATTGCAGATTCTGCTAAAATGCAGAATCTGCAATCCATTCTTTCGCATGCTGGGGGCCGCCCAGTATGCAGAATGGCCTGCCCAGCATCTGCAACAGCAATCTAATTGCGGTCGCAGCAACTGTGGACGACCCACTGCAGCCGCAGCTAGGTTGTGTATGCAGGAGGTCCGCCGCCATTCTGTCGCTGCCCCCACCCAGGTAGAGGCGTTCACAGCCAATGAGATCACATTACGTCACATTCGGCGGCCGCACACACACAAGACAGTACCTACGTGTGCGCACTGCTGCCGCGCCAGGGTTATTGCGGTCACATCGCTTCAGCCGTGTATATGCTGCCTGTGAAATATCTGAGTACATTTGTATCATGATTATACATGCTGACCTGTAATGTTAATTACCACTGAAAACGTCACTGTCATACCATGCACTATATTTTACTAATTGATAGAGAAAATTACGTTTATTGTTTTAATTGATTAAACAATTCGTATAGTAATAGAAGTAAATAAATATCAAAGTGGCGGAGTCGGACTGTGTGTTCTAGAAGAGTTATAGAGATAGTTTGCTTTAGTTTACAAACTGCACTGCTTTGTCATACTTAACTTTATAACTTATACACATCAATGAATGTATCAATGCTGATTTGGCCCCCACTGACCTGGGATCTGTACACCCCAATCTCGCTGCAATCCCTTCTGTGCTGAATAATGTTTTTCAGTCTACAGAGAGCGAATGCATATCTCTTGTGGAAAAGATATTCTCAGTGAATCTGTATTTATTCAGAATCATAATATACAATATAATCTTTTAATATTCTCCACCTTATGTTTACTTTAATGTATTTGTATATTATTTTCCTTTCAAGTATCGCTGACTTATAGATTACACAAATCTAGAGAAAATGTGACTGCTTAAAATAGTGACGAGCCACAGGTGGCCCGAGGGCTCCATGAATATGTGGCCCTTGAAGTGTAGTCATCGCTGTGTTAGACATGCTAACCCCATAATAGTACGCTGTGAGGTGCCACAGTACCTTTAACTATCATCGGGACATAGGAACTGTAGCTGAAAGGGACTACAACCCCCACAGTGAAGAACAAGGGATGCTGAAATAGTTTGTGAATGAGAAGAGGCAAAGTTTTACAGAGAGAGCCATAGCTCCAGTGAGTGGTGAGAGAGAGAAGGCTGCTGCTGTGTGGAGCACATTAATTGCTCCAAGGAAAGAGGACAAGGAGAATTTGCCCTGTCATTTTATAGAATGTACTTGCTAAATGTTTGCTATGGACAACATCTCCACTTGTCCACTCTATAAGGCTAGATACAGAGGCTGCTTAGAGTTTATACCTACTATTTGTGTCTCTTCTCTGAAAGAAACCCTGAGAGGAAATGCTGCGGACACTTTGGTGGAAGGGCCAGGATCTCACGTCATTAGGTTACATCCCCACCTCTGCAAAATGGCGGGATTTTGGGGTCCACGAGGAGTGGGTGGGGCTAAAATGTGAATTGTGTCAATTAGCCCCGTCCCCTCCAAACATCACCGCAATTCTGATGATAATCCTCCATCCTACCTGCTTCACTAGAAAGTGGGATGCTGGAGACTACACTACATAGATCTGCCCAGCCGCAACGCTGATCACCCCTTCACAAAGTACAAGGTAAGCTTCAAATAGTTACAATTCTCCAGCTTGGAATTCTCTAGCTTTCTATGCAAGGGCAGGTAGCTCAATGAATAGCTCAATGAGTGCTCGAGTACAATGTCATAGGCAACGAGTTTGAATCTTGGGCAAATCAGCATCCTGAAATGTAATAAAGGACAGTGCGTTTGAACAACAAAGAGCTATCAAGTCAAGTCCATGAATGCTGTATATAGGTATTAGCGACAAAAGGGGTGGGGGTAGGAGACAGGGGCAGGCAAGAGTTTCTGGGCTTTAAAAAGGAGGGAAGCTGCAAGTGAAAGTAATTAGATAATTCATAATTGACAAGTGCTGCCAACAGCGCCCCCTAAACTGCAGCGCTATGTACGGAGCACATTACGCACACACCTAGTCAAGGTCCTGGAGTAGGCAAGTGTGGTTTATAGTGACGAGAACTGTGAGAAGAAGATTAGAGACAAGTCGCATTCCAGGAGAGGCTGCTGGGATTTGCAGTGCCATAGTGAGTTTCAGAACACACAGTGCATGCTACTGAGAGACTATGGGGCAGATTTATTAAGCTCGGTGAAGTGATAAAGTGGAAGGTGATAAAGTACGAGCCAATCAAATCCAAACTGCCATGTTACAGGCTGGGTTTGAAAAATGTCAGTTAGGAGCTGACTGGCTGGTGCTTTATCACCTTCCACTTTATCACTTCACCAGGCTTAATAATTCTGCCCATATGAGCCTAATTCAGATCTAATCACAGATGTACTAAATTTAGCACATCTACGATCAGTTTCTCAGACATGCGGGGGGACGCACAGCACAGGGCTGGTACTCCCCCCCCCCCCCCCTCCCATTGCAAGGGTGCAAAAGCATCGCACAGTGGTGATGCTTTTGCATCTGCCAGCGTAGCTCCAGCGCGCTGGCAGAGAGCTACTCGCCTCATCCCGGGTCGCAGCGGCTGCATGTGATGCCACAACGGTCCGGACACACCTCCATTGTCTGGACCGTGCCCCGCCAACGGCATTCAAACGCTATTGACACGCCCCCTCCTGCCCTGCAACCGCCTCTGCCTGTCAATCAGGTAAAGGCGATCTCAGCCCAGAGATGCTCTTAGCATCTCACTGGGCTCCCGGGGTGCGCGAGCGCACTCCACAAAGTAATTCAGACTGCGATCACTGCAGCTGCAGTGATCCAGTCTGAATTTCCCCCTAGATGTTGCTGCCAGCCACAGAGACCAGTGGCACACAGGGCTGCCATTAGAAATTGTGAGGCCCAGTACAAATAAAACAAGCAGGGTCCCTAACCCTCCCTAATGGACGCAGAAGTACAGCATGGAACCCTACATATATCCACTCAAACACACCTTCAAAAAAATAGGAAATAAATTAAAAATGAAAACAAATATATACAAAAATATGTAACAAAATATTAAGTATTGTTAAAACCTTTACATTTTTTTTTTATGTTTTTTTTTAAAACATGGTTTTTATGTATAGCGTGGCACAAGGTGGTACAAGATCTGCTATGACAGTTGCTAAATAGGCTTGCTTTCCCATGCACTAGCTGTTTTAGGTGAGAAACAACCTTTGTGATATAGTAAATTAAAATTGTGCTTTTGTGCTTACCTGCCATCTCTGCAGTGGGGCCCTAGTCAAGGTGGTGGATCGGGAATTCTTGTGTGTATGTGTGTGTATGTGTGTGTGTGGGGGGGGGGGGGGATTGGCTAGGATTTGTTTTTGTTTTATATTTTCTGTACTGCACAATAAAACTATATATGGCTAGGTTGCAAAAAAAAAAACCTGGACAGGTGTACTGTTTCCTGGCGTATATACCCCAGTAGTGGTTACTAATATATAGAGTACAGAATGTTCCTCCACAGTGAACATTGGTGGTCATTCTGAGTTGATCGTTTGCTAGCAGTTTTCAGTAGCCGTGCAAACGCTATGCTGCCGCCCACTGGGAGTGTATTTTAGCTTAGCAGAAGTGCGAACGAAAGGATCGCAGAGCGGCTACAAAGTTTTTTTGGTGCAGTTTCACAGTAGCTCTAAACCTACTCAGCGCTTGCGATCACTTCAGACTGTTCAGTTCCTGTTTTGATGTCACAAACACGCCCTGCGTTCGCCCAGCCACACCTGTGTTTTTCCTGGAACGCCTGCGTTTTTCCTGGCACGCCTGCGTTTTTCTGAACACTCCCTGAAAACGGTCAGTTGACACCCAGAAACGCCCACTTCATGTCAATCACTCTGCGGCCATCAGTGCGACTTAAAATGCTTCGCTAGACCCTGTGTGAAACTACATCGTTCGTTGTAATAGCACGTCGCGCATGCGCATTGCACCGCATACGCATGCGCAGAAGTGCCAATTTTTTTGCATCATCGCTGCACAGCGAACTAATGCAGCTAGCGATCAACTCGGAATGACCACCATTGTCTACACTTAATGTAGATACGTACATATCAAATTCTCTTTTATTCCATGTAAATAAAGTGTTTTAGAACAATTATGTTGTCACATTACTTAAGATTCACATTGCAAGATTGAGTAATCATAAACCAGCACTGGCGGTCTACACCGGCTGAATTTGACCTGGCTGATTTTCAAAATTGACAGTATAAAGTGAGTTTCATTTAATCAGGTCTGACAGGACTTGACCATACTTGCCTACCTGACCCTCTCCATGAGGGAGAAAATGCTTTGTTCCTGGACTTTCCTGGTAATGTATGATTGCCATTACCTGTGGTGAAACACCTTTCTTATCAATTAACTAGCTCACCACAGGCGATGGCAATCATACATTACCAGGAAAGTCCAGGAACAGAGTATTTTCTCCCTCATGGAGAGGGTCAGGTAGGCAAGTATGGACTTGACAGAGCAAAATGGTGGAGGAGAATTAGGTAAAATCAAGTCATATACATCTTCTGGTGCTTCTACAGTACATCAGCATGACTTTCACACAGGCCTAAGATAAAAGGCTGGTGATGTAGCTGTATTATATCCTATAAATAAGCAGACCCTCCAACATGACCCGCCCCACTAGGAACAAAATGCTCTGTTTCTGGACTTCCCTCTTAATTTATGATTTCCATCACCTGTGTTGAACTAGTTAAATGATAAGAAAGCTGTTCCTACTTTCTTCACAGGTGATGGCAATAATAAATTAAGAGGGAAGTCCAGAAACAGAGCATTTTGTACCTAGTGGGGCGGGTCATGTTGAAGGGTATGAATAAGATCAGACAATGTTCATTACAGTCTCAGTCCATGCTGTTGTACAGTGTATACTGTAGTTTATATTTAAACTACAATGAATATTTAAAAAACAATTGAATCAATAGCTATGTTACATTTTACCTTTAGATGACAAATTGTGCACAAATGCTATAGATACAAGACTTTTCTTTGCTTCAGAGCTAATTCACCCTATATTTTCTATTCTTCGGAGCTAATTATCTATGTGTTTATGCCAATACAGCCCAATTGCTTTACCTTGAACTAACTATTTGGCAGTAGTTATTGCAACTGTTTTATTTCTGCTTTTATACACTTTTATTTCTATGCTTCTAAATAAATTATTTGCCTTGTTAATCTGCTAGCATCTGTTTCAGAGCTGATTTCGTAGCAGTTACCTGTTGCTGTATATTTATTAATAAACGTATTGTCACTTTTTCTATTACTGGTATGACATACTCGTTAGCGTCAGAAAGGTTTTACAATACATCATACCTGATTACTACCTCAATGTTCTTGGGACATTCTCAGTAAAGACCTTAGGCTGCTTGTTCTCTGGATCTTTTGCACAAAGTAGTCTTACATTCTATTCATTCTCTTATTTTTATACTGTCTGTTCCCAATTCTACAGTGCAACAGAAGAGGTTGGCGCTATACATGGTCGAGTCACATTATTATCACCACCAGCTAATAGCCATAGTAACCGCCGTGTGCAGCATGGTCAGCAGCTAGACGTTCGCTGAACTGTCATTTTAGACACATGTTTGGTAGCCCCCAGGTTCTTTTTGATGGTGAGCTGCTCCACTGTATCGTGTCAGTCAGCCCTCATGCACCTTCAATGCCGACATCCACCTCTCACAATAATGGCACCTGGGGCTCCACAGTTTCCATGCAGGTTATTCGCAATGGTGCCATTTGTCCAGTCATTATACACCTTCACCATAGTAGCATGTGATCAGTACACAAATTGCGCTGTTTCCGAAATACTGCCACCCTTGGCCTGAAAGCTGGTAATCATCCCTTTTTCTCTGACGTCCTAAGTGGATGCTGGGGACTCCGTCAGGACCATGGGGATTAGCGGCTCCGCAGGAGACAGGGCACAAAACTAAAGCTTTAGGATCAGGTGGTGTGTACTGGCTCCTCCCCCTATGACCCTCCTCCAAGCCTCAGTTAGGTTTTTGTGCCCGCCCGAGCAGGGTGCAATCTAGGTGGCTCTCTTAAGGAGCTGCTTAGAAAAAGTTTTTAGGTTTCTTATTTTCAGTGAGTCCTGCTGGCAACAGGCTCACTGCATCGAGGGACTTAGGGGAGAGAAGTTCAACTCACCTGCGTGCAGGATGGATTGGCTTCATAGGCTACTGGACACCATTAGCTCCAGAGGGAGTCGGAACACAGGTCTCACCCTGGGGTTCGTCCCGGAGCCGCGCCGCCGACCCCCCTTGCAGATGCTGAAGATTGAAGGTCCAGAAACCGGCGGCAGAAGGCTTTTCAGTCTTCATGAAGGTAGCGCACAGCACTGCAGCTGTGCGCCATTGTTGTCACACACTTCACACCAACGGTCACGGAGGGTGCAGGGCGTTGCTGGGGGCGCCCTGGGCAGCAATGTATAATACCTTATTCTGGCTAAAAATACATCACATATAGCCCCTGGAGGCTATATGGATGTATTTAACCCCTGCCAGGTCTCAGAAAAACGGGAGAAGAAGCCCGCCGAAAAGGGGGCGGGGCCTATTCTCAGCACACAGCGCCATTTTCCCTCACAGAAATGCTGGTGGGAAGGCTCCCAGGCTCTCCCCTGCACTGCACTACAGAAACAGGGTTAAAACAGAGAGGGGGGGCACTTATTTGGCGATATGTATATATATATATTAAAATGCTATTAGGGAAAAACACTTACATAAAGGTTGTCCCTGTATAATATAGCGTTTTTGGTGTGTGCTGGCAAACTCTCCCTCTGTCTCCCCAAAGGGCTAGTGGGGTCCTGTCCTCTATCAGAGCATTCCCTGTGTGTGTGCTGTGTGTCGGTACTTGTGTGTCGACATGTATGAGGACGATGTTGGTGAGGAGGCGGAGCAATTGCCGGTAATGGTGATGTCACTCTCTAGGGAGTCGACACCGGAATGGATGGCTTATTTAAGGAATTACGTGATAATGTCAACACGCTGCAAGGTCGGTTGACGACATGAGATGGCCGGCAAACCAATTAGTACCTGTCCAGGCGTCTAAAACACCGTCAGGGTCGTTAAAACGTCCTTTTTACCTCAGTCGGTCGACACAGACACAGACACGGACACTGACTCCAGTGTCGACGGTGAAGAAACAAACGTATTTTCCTTTAGGGCCACACGTTACTTGTTAAGGGCAATGAAGGAGATGTTACATATTTCTGATACTACAAGTACCACAAAAAAGGGTATTATGTGGAGTGTGAAAAAACTACATGTGGTTTTTCCTGAATCAGATAAATTAAATGAAGTGTGTGATGATGCGTGGGTTTCCCCCGATAGAAAATTATTGGCGGTATACCCTTTCCCGCCAGAAGTTATGGCGCGTTGGGAAACACACCTTAGGGTGGATAAGGCGCTCACACGCTTATAAAAACAAGTGGCGTTACCGTCTCCAGATACGGACGCCCTCAAGGAGCCAACTGATAGGAGGTTGGAAAATATCCTAAAAAGTATATACACACATACTGGTGTTATACTGCGACCAGCGATCGCCTCAGCCTGGATGGGCAGCGCTGGGGTGGCTTGGTCGGATTCCCTGACTGGAAATATTGATACCCTTGACAGGGACAGTATTTTATTGACTATAGAGCATTTAAAAGATGCATTTCTATATATGCGAAACTCTGGCATCAAGAGTAAGTGCGATGTCCATATCTGCCAGACGATGTTTATGGACACGACAGTGGTCAGGTGATGCAGATTCCAAACGGCACATGGAAGTATTGCCGTATAAAGGGGAGGAGTTATTTGGGGTCGGTCCATCGGACCTGGTGGCCACGGCAACAGCTAGAAAATCCACCTTTTTTACCCCAAGTCACATCTCAGCAGAAAAAGACATAGTCTTTTCAGCCTCAGTCCTTTCGTCCCCATAATATCTGCCCAGGGATAGAGGTAAGGGAAGAAGACTGCAGCAGGCAGCCCATTCCCAGGAACAGAAGCCTTCCACCGCTTCTGCCAAGTCCTCAGCATGACGCTGGGGCCGTACAAACAGGTGCGGTGGGGGGTCGTCTCAAGAGTTTCAGCACGCAGTGGGCTCACTCGCAAGTGGACCCCTGGATCCTACAAGTAGTATCCCAGGGGTACAGATTGGAAATTCGAGACGTCTCCCCCTCGCAAGTTCCTGAAGTTTGCTTTACCAACGTCTACCTCCGACAGGGAGGCAGTATTGGAAACAATTCACAAGCTGTATTCCCAGCAGGTGATAATCAAAGTACCCCTCCTACAACAAGTAAAGGGGTATTATTCCACACTATATTGTGGTACTGAAGCCAGACGGCTCGGTGAGACCTATTCTAAATGGAGTCACTCAGAGCAGTGATAGCGAACCAGGAAGAAGGGGACTATATGGTGTCCCTGGACATCAAGGATGCTTACCTCCATGTCCAAATTTGCCCTTCTCACAAAGGGTACCTCAGGTTCGTGGTACAAAACTGTCACTATCAGTTTCAGACGCTGCCGTTTGGATTGTCCACGGCACCCCGGGTCTTTACCAAGGTAATGGCCGAAATGATGATTCTTCTTCAAAGAAAAGGCGTCTTAATTATCCCTTACTTGGACGATCTCCTGATAAGGGCAAGGTCCAGAGAACAGTTGGAGGTCTGAGTAGCACTATCTCAAGTAGTTCTACGACAGCACAGGTGGATTCTAAATATTCCAAAATCGCAGCTGTCTCCGACGACACGTCTGCTGTCCCTAGGGATGATTCTGGACACAGTCCAGAAAAGGGTGTTTCTCCCGGAGGAGAAAGCCAGGGAGTTATCCGAGCTAGTCAGGAACCTCCAAAAACCAGGAAAAGTGTCAGTGCATCATTGCACAAGGGTCCTGGGAAAAATGGTGGCTTCTTACGAAGCGATTCCATTCGGCAGATTTCACGCAAGAACTTTTCAGTATGATCTGCTGGACAAATGGTCCGGATCGCATCTTCAGATGCATCAGCGGATAACCATGTCTCCAAGGACAAGGGTGTCTCTTCTGTGGTGGCTGCAGAGTGCTCATCTACTAAAGGGCCACAGTTATGCATTCAGGACTGGGTCCTGGTGACCACGGATTCCAGCTTGAAAGGCTGGGGAGCAGTCACACAGGGAAAAAATTTCCAGGGAGTGTGATCAAGTCTGGGGACTTCTCTCCGCATAAATATACTGGAGCTAAGAACAATTTACAATGCTCTAAGCTTAGCAAGACCTCTGCTTCAAGGTCAGCCGGTATTGATCCAATGGGACAACATCACGGCAGTCGCCCACGTAAACAGACAGGGCAGCACAAGAAGCAGGAGGACAATGGCAGAAACTGCAAGGATTCTTCGCTGGGCGGAAAATCATGTGATAGCACTGTCAGCAGTTTTCATTCCGGGAGTGGACAACTGGGAAGCAGACTTCCTCAGCACGACCTCCACCCGGGAGAGTGGGGACTTCATCGAGAAGTTTTTTCCACATGATTGTGCACCGTTGGGAAAGACCAAAGGTGGACATGATGGCGTCCCGCCTGAACAAAAAACTGGACAGGTATTGCGCTAGGTCAAGAGACCCTCAGGCAATAGCTGTGGACGTTCTGGTAACACCAGGGGTGTACCAGTCGGTGTATGTGTTCCCTCCTCTGCTTCTCATACCAAAGGTACTGAGAATTATAAGACGTAGAGGAGTAAGAACTATACTCGTGGCTCCGGATGGGCCAAGAAGGACTTGGTACCCGGAACTTCAAGAGATGCTCACAGAGGACTCAGGGCCTCTGTCGATAAGAAGGGACTTGTTTCAGCAAGTACCATGTCTGTTCCAAGACTTACCGCGGCTGCGTTTGACGGCATGGCGGTTGAACGCCGGATCCTAAGGGAAAAAGGCATTCCGGAAGAGGTCATTCCTACCCTGGTCAAAGCCAGGAAGGAGGTGACCGCACAACATTATCACCACATGTGGCGAAAATATGTTGCGTGGTGTGAGGCCAGGAAGGCCCCACGAAGAAATTTCAACTCGGTCGATTCCTGCATTTCCTGCAAACAGGAGTGTCTATGGGCCTCAAATTGGGGTCCATTAAGGTTCAAATTTCGGCCCTGTCGATTTTCTTCCAGAAAGAATTGGCTTCAGTTCCTGAAGTCCAAAAATTTGACAAGGGAGTACTGCATATACAACCCCCTTTTTGTGCCTCCAGTGGCACTGTGGGATCTCAACGTAGTCCTGGGATTCCTCAAATCACGTTGGTTTAAACCGCTCAAATCTGTGGATTTGAAATATCTCACATGGAAAGTGACCATGATGTTGGCCCTGGCCTCGGCCAGGCGAGTGTCAGAATTGGCGGCTTTGTCTCACAAAAGCCCATATCTGATTGTCCATTCGGACAGGGCAGAGCTGCGGACTCGTCCCCAGTTTCTCCCTAAGTTGGTGTCAGCGTTTCATCTGAACCAGCTTATTGTGGTACCTGCGGCTACTAGAGACTTGGAGGACTCCAAGTTGCTAGATGTTGTCAGGGCCCTGAAAATATAGATTTCCAGGACGGCTGGAGTCAGGAAAACTGACTTGCTGTTATCCTGTATGCACCCAAAAAAAAAAAAAAACTGGGTGCTCTTGCTTCTAAGCAGACGATTGCTAGTTGAATGTGTAGTACAATTCAGCTTGCACATTCTGTGGCAGGACTGCCACAGCCAAAATATATAAATGCCCATTCCACAAGGAAGGTGGGCTCATCTTGGGCGACTGCCCGAGGGGTCTCGGCTTTACAACTTTGCCGAGCTGCTACTTGGTCAGGGGCACACCCTGGCTGAGGAGGACCTGGAGTTCTCTCACTCGGTGCTGCAGAGTCATCCGCACTCTCCCGCCCGTTTGGGAGCTTTGGTATAATCCCCATGGTCCTGACGGAGTCCCAGCATCCACTTAGGACGTCAGAGAAAATAAGATTTTACTTACCGATAATTCTATTTCTCGTAGTCAGTAGTGGATGCTGGGCGCCCATCCCAAGTGCGGATTGTCTGCAATACTTGTACATAGTTGTTGTTACAAAAAAATCGGGTTGTTATTGTTGTGAGCCGTCTGTTCAGAGGCTCCTACGTTTGTCATACTGTTAACTGGGTTCAGATCACAAGTTATACGGTGTGATTGGTGTGGCTGGTATGAGTCTTACCCGGGATTCAATATCCTTCCTTATTGTGTACGCTCGTCCGGGCACGGTATCCTAACTGAGGCTTGGAGGAGGGTCATAGGGGGAGGAGCCAGTACACACCACCTGATCCTAAAGCTTTAGTTTTGTGCCCTGTCTCCTGCGGAGCCGCTAATCCCCATGGTCCTGACGGAGTCCCCAGCATCCACTACGGACTACGAGAAATAGATTTATCGGTAAGTAAAATCTTATTTTTACCTATGACAGCAACCAGTGATGTGTGTAGACGGCCTACCGCATACCTTATATACCCACAACCAAGCCAGCGCACGACACGTGACATACTTCATGGGCTACGCGCTGCCAACGTCATATGTAGGAAGTGGTCATAATCATGTGACTCGACTGAGTATAAGATTAATACATTTCTTTAAGCTGTGAGTAATAAAAGAATTCAAAAGGTGGCAACCCTTGTCCATGAGTAAAAAAAAAGGGTTTTTAACCTCTTTATAAATGTATGTTATATTTAACATAAAAATTATACTTACAATTAATTTACTTTTTTTTTAATAAAATATACTATTCTCAGCAAACCATGCAATGTAATGGGAGTAGTTCATTATACGGGTTGGGAATGGAATCCTGGTGGCCGGGATCCCAGAAATCAGTATGCCGACACCGGGATCCTGGCCGTCAGAATGCTGGCAGTGGGGCGAGCGCTAGAAATCCCCTTCCGGCCTCGGTGCGCTGTGGGCTCGATGACTCGCTGCGCTCGCCACAGGTTCTATTCCCACTCTATGGGTGTTGTGGACACCCGCGAGTGGAAATTGCCTTGGTGCAGCTGTCGGCATTCTCGGCAGTCGGGATGCCGGCTTCGCTATTCTGACCACCTGGATCCCATTCGCCGGGATATTAACTACATCCCTTTTATACAGACATTCCTGTCAGTGTATAAAATGAATGTTTTCATTCTGTTTCTCCAGACACCAAACAAAACACAATTATATCCATTGTGTACAATAGAGTCATTGTAAAAGCTAATTTACTAAGCCAAAAAATAAAAATACTTTACAAAAGAGTATCCTTACAAAGAAGAAAAATAAAAAGAACATAAAGATAAAGAGCCAAACAAAATGGCAAGTATATCACATACAGATACGTCATATAAACATCAGTTTGTTTAATTTGTTCTCTCTTTCTCTATTCTCTTTTAATTCACTTTAATTCAATGTAACTCTGTGTGTATATTGTTTACCGCTGATGTTTTATTTGCTTTATCTTTCTGCTTTCAAATGTAAAATTTATAAAACCTACTAAAAACTAATACACAATAAAAAAAAGAATATCCTTCATTCACCTTTTCTGAACTGCAGGTTGATTTCCTTTCTGTCATTCCATGTTCTGTTCCTCTGCTCTATATGCCCATGCTGCTGTATAAGTGCAATGTTTTCACTAAACACCCGGAGGTTATCATCACCCGATCTAATTGGTCTGGAGAGACTGTCACATTGTATTATATAACTAAACAGCTATTCGTATAACCATGGCCAAGCTCATTCTACTAAAAATCGTGACCTTTACATTCTGTAGGTTATCTTTTACAGATACTGTTGCTGGAAATATAATGCAGGACTTTTATTCACTTTTATATATAGATATATGTAGTGTGTGTGTGTGTGTGTGTGTGTGTGTGTGTGTGTGTGTGTGTGTGTGTGTGTGTGTGTGTGTGTGTGTGTGTGTGTGTTTGTTTTAACAGTACTATGGTTTTTATCCATTGTTTTATTCATTTTAAATGTTTGTGCATATCAGTTAAGAAAATAGTAAATATCCATGTAAAGTAAGTTTCCTCAGGGCCACGTATACATACAAGCACTGAAGTGCCAAAAGTATTGGGTTAGCAGTACGTGAATGTAATGGTAGGTGGCGTCTCTGTACTGTGACGTCTTGGAAATGTCCAGACCTGCATCAGTTGTGATCTGACATATTGTGAGTCTGTTCAACACCAACTAGGCCGCTCACGGCAAGGCAACATGAATTATCAGAGTTCGAAGGGCATGATAGTGGGTGCCCGACAGATGGGACATTCTATTTCTGAAGTTGTGCGGCCATTCAACCTTACTCTATCTAGTGTCACGTGTGTACTGGGAATACCTCTTGGAAGGCATTACCACCCACCATGGACAGTGCAGTGGCCTACCACGGGTTCTTTATAATTGTGACCAATGGCATCTGGCCAGAACAGACAAGTGACACTAGCTCAAATCACATCCACATTCAATGCACCAGGTATCAGACGCATATTCATCAGGCCAGTGCAGCGTTCTTCAGGTTCCATGGGATATGGGAGCAGATGACCCACCAGAGTGCCCCGGTTGACACTATGACACCGGACACAACACCTCACCTGGGATCGTGACGAAACTAATTGGACCCTGGAGGACTGGCAAGATGATCCAGTGAGTCATGGTTCTAGTTGTTTCGGGCTGATGATAGGGTTTGCGTGAGGCGCAGACCCCATGAGGCAATAAACCACAGTTAACAATGCATCGTGCAGGCTGGTGGTGGTTCCATAGTGGTGTGTGTTGTTTATGTGCACTTTGCCGGGCAAGAGTGGGTCCTACACAATACAAGGTACCTATCCCATGACTTTTGGCACTTCAGTGTATTATGGCAAAGTAAGGAAGTTAACATATATGTTTTGCAGGGGGCCCACCCGAAGGTGCACACGGGCCCCTCCTCTGTTAAAGTGCCCCTGGTTCTATGCATACTTATCTACTCTCCCGTAACCTGCAAAATAGTGACAAGTTTTCGGGTAGTCCCCCGCACTCCTGGAAGAGTGGGTGTTTCTCCCACATCCCGCCCACTTCCTAGTGAAACGGGCAGGATGGGGAGAATAATGCTGTTAATACGGGTTTGTATGAAAGAGCGGGGGCCAACATGATGTGTTAATATGATAATTATGTCATCTGGCCCCACACCCTCTTCATGTATCATGACTCCCTGCATTTACCTGTGGAGGGGAGGGGCCTCATTATGCCAACAATCACCAAGTTATTTCACCATCTTGAAGGTGTCCTTGTCACAATATTTTTATATGTCCAGTTTGAGTTACACATATCTTAAATATGTGCAACCAGTAGCGGTTTTTACCTATGTGCTGCAGGACTGCAGCCCCCCCAGGCAGTGGTGGATCTAGACTTTTAAGGGGGGGGCGGTTTAAGAATACTGACCCCTCCCCTCTACTCATAGCTCCTCCCACTTAGCTCTGCCCCTTCCAGTTTCAACACATATGGAAAAAATAATAATATACATCCAGTCTAGACAGCCCCAGTAATAAAAATCCACCACACAGCTCCCCCCAGTATATATGATCCCATATTCTCCCCCCATATTATGCACCAGACAGCCCAAATGTCTCAGTAATAGTATTCCCCAGTGAGCCCCCACCCCTCACCCCAAATAATATGCACCAGGTCCAGACCAGACACAGACACCCTCCCCAGTACTAATTATATGCTCCAACCTTCCTCCCACAATAATATGCATGTCAGACCAGACAGCCCCATAATAACTATATGCTGCTATCTGCACTGCAGCCCCATCTCCCCAATCATATGGCGCATGGCTGCTCCACATAACCACATTATGTCTCTGTCTTTCTGACCAGCTCCCCACCCCACCCCCACAGGGGAGTCAGTTACTTACAGCTTCCACACACCAGGCTCAGGCTCACTCGGGGCTCAGCAGGCTCAGGTTAGGACACACAGGCAGCAGTGGCAGTAGCTGCACAGTCAAACTCAGGAGGACAGGCACAGGCTGCAGGCACTCCATCGCACTGTTCTGCTTTGCTGCTTTAAAAAATGACACCCTTATGGACCTCTCTAAGCATCCTCTAATGCGCATGTCAGATTCTTTGTCATTGGCATTAGGACACTGAGGAGGAGAAGGAGGACAGGGCCAGGGTCATGCTTGGAGAAGCAGAAGACACTGCTCATAGGGTAGATCCTAGAACCAAGTGGGCTTGGTTTTAGCCATAACCTTTCTCACACGTACAGTGGCGGTGGTGGTGGTCTCATACTCACTCAGCACTCAGCCGCTACACTGATTGAGTCTGGTCACCATGGCATGGCGGGAGTACGGGACTCGGCGGTGGCTTCCCGAATATGCGGGGCAGGTGTACAGGGGACGATCAACCTTTCCACCCCCCTTTAAATCCGCCTCTGCCCCCAGGTAAAATCCGCCACCCTGCTCACTCTCAGTGAAGCCAGATGCAGTCTGTGAGACTGCACTGCAGAGGTGTAACTAAGGATGGGCGAGTGGGGCACGTGCCCTGGGCGCCTTGGCAGGCCTAGCAGAGGGAGGCGCCGCCACCGGCCAGGGCCTCATGCCCACCCGTCCCGCTGCAATGTGAGGGGAGGAGTGCACAGCGTCTCTCTTGCCCCTTAATGTGCTCACTGCCGCTGCCGCGCTGCGTGTCTGTCCGGTCTCCGGTGGCGTTAGCCAATCAGAGCTTGTGGACCGGCTCCTGATTGGCTGCCGGTCCGCGAGCTCTGATTGGCTAACAACCGGCGCCTCATATAAGATAGCCGCCACTGGAGACCGGACTTCATGAAGCGTTGTGGGGCAGGAGAGGCGCTGCGCTCTCCTCCTCTCACATAGCAGAGGGCAGTGGTGACTGACGGCCTGACGGAATCCTGACTGAAGTAAGCTGCGGCGGCGGCGCGGCGGGGGTCTTGTATCTGGCACTGTGGGGCATGTAACTGGCACTGTGGGGCATTGTAACTGGCACTGTGGGGCATGTATCTGGCACTGTGGGGCATTGTATCTGGCACTGTGGGGCATTGTAACTGGCACTGTGGGGCATTGTATCTGGCACTGTGGGGTATGTGTCTGGCACTGTGGGGCATTGTAACTGGCACTGTGGGGCATGTAACTGGCACTGTGGGGCATTGTAACTGGCACTGTGGAGCATTGTAACTGGCACTGTGGGGCATGTATCTGGCACTGTGGGGCATTGTATCTGGCACTGTGGGGTATTGTAACTGGCACTGTGGGGCATGTATCTGGCAATGTGGGGCATTGTAACTGGCACTGTGGGGCATTGTAACTGGCACTGTGGGCATGTAACTGGCACTGTGGGGCATTGTAACTGGCACTGTGGGGCATGTATCTGGCACTGTGGGGCATTGTAACTGGCACTGTGGGGCATTGTAACTGGCACTGTGGGGCATTGTATCTGGCACTGTGGGGCATCGTAACTGGCACTGTGGGGCATGTAACTGGCACTGTGGGGAATTGTATCTGGCACTGTGGGGCATTGTAACTGGCACTGTGGGGCATGTATCTGGCACTGTGGGGCATTGTATCTGGCACTGTGGGGCATTTTAACTGGCACTGTGTGGCATTGTATCTGGCACTGTGGGGCATCCTATCTGGCACTGTGGGGCATGTAACTTGCACTGTGGGGCATTGTAACTGGCACTGTGGGGCATTGTATCTGGCACTGTGGGGCATTGTATCTGGCACTGTGGGGCACTGTATATGTCACTGTGGATCTGACACTGTGGGACACTATGTATCTGGCACTGTGGGGTACTGTGTATCTGGCACTGTGGGGCAATTGTGTATCTGGCACTGTGTAAAAAGGAGACTCTGCATGCGTACTGTGCAAAAATTGAATGAAGGTGTGCTGAGAGACGACACAAGGGGTAGGTGATAGTATGCTGAGAGGCGACACAGGGGGTAGGTGATAGCCATGTTGGCACGCCCCATTTTCAGTGGCCACACCCCTTCTTGTGCGTGGCCACGCCCATTTTTAGGGCGTGCTCACATACTTATTTTTGTGTGTGGTTTTTTTTTGTTTTGTTTTTTGTTTTGTTTTTTTTGGGGGGGGCGCCACTCTTCATCTTGCCCTGGGCTCCGAAGACCCCAGTTATGCCTCTGCTGCACTGGATTCACTGTGACTTGCAGTGACTTCCTATTGGATTTTCCATTGATTTTGCATGTCAGACATTTCATATAAGCAAATCCGATAGAAAAGTAGCTAAATAATCCAAACTGCAACAGATCATTGGACTGAAAAATATTTTTTTTCCATTTAGACAATAGAAATTCCGGATTTACCAACCATTGTGTTAGTAAAACCAATAGCACCCACAGAAAATTTGCACCAGATATAAAAAAAGAAATCTATCTGTGGCAGGTGAGCTTTACCAAAGCACTGTTCTGATTACTGTGTTCTGTGCAGGGTACATATTATAAACTAGTTACCAGCCCATCAAAATGACGTAACAACATAACAGCAATGTCAGCACCAGCAGCTGTGCGTACCCAAACAGAGCAACACTTGAATTGCTCCTACAGATGCCATCTAGTGGCCGCTGGCACAAAAAACACTTGAATCCCCCCATAGAGATGAGGACCAGCATTAGCCTTTAATTATATAGGATAAGCTTTAAAAGTCTAAAAAAAAATATTCAAAAAATGGTGTAGGGTACCCCCAAATCCATAAACCTCCCTGGACATCTCAGCTTGGGCTGGTATTGAAAAATAAGGGGGAAAATAGTTCTGGGGCTCCCCCTATTTTCATAAAACCAGCACAAGACTGAACCAGCTGGGGGGATATAGCAGGGAGACACACAGCGATGTCCATTGGATTGCTACAGACAGCAAACCCAATTCGTATAGAATGTACCCCATAGTGTACTTTGCAGTGTAATCTATCCCTTTGTTTGTCGTTTTTACCTTTTGTCTTTCATGTCTGAAACTAACAAAGTCAAAAATGGGCCATACTGTCCTACTCTCCCTGAATGTAAAGGGAGGTTAATTTGTGTCATCATGGCCCAGCCCTGCACTGCTGAGTGACACAAGGTGGGTGCCCACACAGTACTTGCAGACTCTCACTGAGGGGCAGATGTATTAACCTGGAGAAGGCATAAGGAAGTGATAAACCAGTGATATGTGCAAGGTGATAAAGGCACCAGCCAAACAGATCCTAACAATTAATTTACATAATGGAACTGATTGGCTGGTGCCTTTATCACCTTGCACATATCACTGGTTTATCACTTGTTTATGCCTTCTCCAGGTTAATACATCTGCCCCTGAATGTCGAGAAAACTCCCAGAAATACTGACCCCCCGACTGCCTGAAGAGCCTAGCAATCTCACTGAGCCCGAGGCAGGTGGGTGCACCACAGTCTTGACGTCATCATTCCCACCATTCAGGAAATACTGGGAAAATAATAAAGATGTATGCTACCAAAAAATGGTTTCATTTATATGTCCAAGTCCAGCTGACATATAGATAATGTGTGCAGGCTCCCCATTGAAGCTACAGACCAGGGACAGTTTAGGAGGTGAGAGGACCCTTCTGCAGGATCTGATCGGGCCCCCTCCTCTCCGGCAGCATAGAAGAGTCTGGCTTTGTTCAGGTCTCTGGGAGCATGGCACCTGCGACTTGTTCCCGGGGACATCTCCCCTACACATGCGCAAATTATCAGGAAAATCTGCGACGTGCCATTTTCCCGGTGATTTCTGTCTGTAGTGCTAGCTGCCGCAGGACTTCAGGGAGAGGTGGGGGGGGGGTTAAGTATAATTATATGACTTCTGGGTGTGCAGTGTCGGCCAATCTGGACCCATTATAATGAACAAATGCCACAAGGTAATTGTGGCCAAAAACATCTCTGGGAAAATGCCTTGCGCACCATTTTTATGAAGTTATTGTGATTCCTGCCAGGAGGGGAGGGAACAGGGTATTTGGAAACTTTACACTGGGCCCCACCTCTGATAAAACGACCCTGATAAGTGTCAGACTATATAACTGCTTTGGAGCTCTTTTACAGTTGGACAATGGACATAGCTAAATTCTATGACACTCCTATAAGACAAAGTAGAGCACGCCCCCTGCAATGCCATGTGCATAGGTGTTGATTTCACAATCTCACTGAAATCCTTTTGCAAAAGTACTGTAGGCATGTATGTGGTGTTATGTTCTCTGACACCAGCTATACAAGTTTGGTACATGTGCCACGGATCCCCATTTGGAGCTGGAAAACGTTTATTTTTATTTTTTTTGCCAAGCATTGTGCTGTGCCCATCTACTGCCTGGATGGCAAATACAAGAAATGTACAATCTGTGGTTGGAACTACAAGTTCCAGCATGTCTTCTCAATTCATCCAGTCTCATGTGGTTCTTCAGCTGCTGAGGATCTATGTTTCTGCCAGCCCTGTGGTTCTAAAGATAATATAGCTACAATTTCAAAATGCTCTGAGAGCCTGTCAGCCTTTAAACTACAAGTATCACCATGCCCAGTCAGTCGCTTATGGGTTTCCAAATGTTGTAGAGTGTAGACATACAAGTCCAGCATTCCCTGCCAGCCATCCCACAGTGCGTGCTCACAGTTCTCACCTATATAATGCTCATTCCAGTAGGAGGATAACACGTGTATTGCGGTAACACTGATCTGAGCGATACTCGGTAAATTTATTACACTGGTCCCTAACACGGTTGGATTATTGAAGTGGTGAAAGTTAAGGAGCGCCCTCTTGTGGCTGCAGCAAGTACATTTTTCTATTTTTAGTGCACGTCAAAGACTTCATAACTACAAACTACAGTAAGTAAATTACATTTCTGCATTTTTTTCAACGTAAACCAAAGTTTTAGGATATGAACCATTATTTCTCTATTTAATACAACATTGTCATTAGTGGATGGGGTGTTCTTATACTAAACTCCCAGCCTGCAAATATGGCTAAAGATCAGTCTAGGGAGGATGGTGCTGCTGATTATCCCTCCCAGGCGCCAGCCCTAACATTCTACCTTGTAGTAAAACAATAAATGATGTATGATAAGCATCAGCTCTGCTACACCTTGTTCTTACAGCTATAGCCGCGAGGAGAAATGCTGCTGTCTGCCCAGACTAAGGTGACAAACGTCTTGTCACTGTCCCTTTCTTCCCATCCTTCTCTCTCTACCTTTCATGTCACCGTGTGGCAGACACAGCACATCTCAGCCTTCTCCTACCTGCTTATCCTAGTACTCCCCTTACCTACAGTATGAGCTGCAGTCACCTGCAGGAGCCATTGGACGCCTATGCACAGAATTATCAGCCTTGCCTAAGCGCAGACAGTACATTGTATGAGTGCAATTGTTACATAAGGATATGTTGTAACAGAATACCATGGAAATAGCCTCATCTAATTTAATCATCTGAAATACACTTGGGTCATTACATTGTTACTAGGGCTGTTAACTATTAACATTACAGCATAGTTCATTCCAAATACCATCTCTCTCCCCAGGGAAGGTGTATAGCTTCCCTCAAAAGTTTTATTATGAGTGCATATTTCACCGGCGTTTGATGTCGCAAGGAAGGTGCCTGTGGCTGTGTGTACTGTATGCACGTTTATGTGCGTGTGTATGTATATATATATATATATATATATATATATATATATATATATATATATATGATATAGACAGAATGTGTGTGTGTGTGTGTGTGTGTGTGTGTGTGTGTGTGTGTGTGTGTGTGTGTGTGTATATAAATATATCTGTGTATGTGTGTGTATGTTATGCTATGCACTTGTGCAATCCTTGTAAGGTGTTGTTGTTCTTATATTATTATTATTATTATTATTATTATTATTATTATTATTATTATTTACATTTTTATTTTTTTATTTTTTTTTATTATTTTTTTACAACCTTCCCAAAACAGTGCTGGTGTGACGGTATATGTGACTATTTATTGTGGGAGGTGCAATCATCATGGGGATTGTGATCTAACTCGTACTGTCAGGGCTTGGATCTGTAGATGTACACAGAGCAGGCCCTAACCAATATGATGCCCTAGGCAAGATTTTGGCTGGTGCCCCCTAGCACCGCCGCTAGTTCTGCAGGAGATGCTTGGCATGAGTCAGCTGGCAGCTCTGCTAACGTCGGGCGCCTTTTGTTTATGAAAATGCATCTTATTTGCATTACTATGTGGCTAGAATACAAAAGCAGCTTCTGCTCATTAAAATAATATGCAGCATGCCTATATTCTGTGTGAGACTGCGGCTGTATCTGCATATGAAATGCTACATTACAGTGATTTCCAGGAATACACTGCAACGTAGCATTTCGTATGCAGATACAGCCACAGTCACACACAGAATATAGGCATGCCGCATATCATTTTAATCATCAGAACCTGCTGGTGCCCCTAAGCATGCCAAATGCCCTAGGCATTTGCCTAGTTTGCCTATGCCCGGCTCTGGATGTACAGTACAGTATGATAGTATATACTGTATATCTGACACACATATGCAGACCACTCCCATTCCAGACAAGCAATAAACTATATAAAGGGGATTAAGTGAAAGCCGGAACGCCAGACCGGACCAGCTACCTGAAACAATCCCTGTATAAACTGGCCAGAATGTGACAGAGTAATAGAATTGCATGAAGGTGATTTAAAATAAAATCTGTCCCTTTCAACCTATATGCAGCAAGTACAGCATATAGGTAAGAGAATGGAATATAGCTGAGCAGTCCCAGCAGCTGTAATGTATATAGATACACTCAGTAGAGTCTATTAGAAGCTGTTAGGGACATGCTTTAAAGAAGTGACATAAAAAGGGAAGTGAGTATAATGGCTGCAGAGCTATCACGTTGATCACCAGCATAAAGCACCTATTGATTGCTGGCACAGGCGCTGTATGCTGGTGGCAGTTATGAGTATAATTTACAAATCAATAGCAGTCATGCACTTAGCAATGTGTGTGCTGGGAGTGTGTCACACGTGTCAGTATGGGGACCTCATTCAGGTGCTGTACTGTAGGTGTTTCAAAACTGTGGAGCTGGAATTAAAGGCAATAGACGAATTTGGACGAAATAAGTGAATTATAGATAGGTAATTATTAGCGGTGATTACTGTATTTGAAAAGTTTGGAAAAGGTGGATGAAAGAGAGAGGCACATAATACTCGTGTGCCAGTGAGGAGGGGAGGCACTCATTCGCAGCATCCAGCTTTTAGCAGGACACCCTGGCTACCCAATTGCTGTGGGACTACGCGTTTAAGCAGAGGCTGCACGGTCACCCTGAAACTTGTGGTTCCACAGCAGTTGGATTAAAGGTAGTAAATGTGCTGTGCGGAGACGATCAGGTCAGCAGTGCATAGGCCCAGGCTAGGAGTCAATAGCACCTGGGTGTGAAAACCTGTGTCAGTACTGGCGCTTACACAGCGGTTGCAGAGAGATCTCCCATTAGACCAGTGCCTCCGCTGGGAGTGTTACAGAGCGCAGCAGTGTATGATGAGCAAGTCACCATTGTATAGTGTGACTGCCTGAGAACAGTGTGCTAGATGTGCAGCTTCTAGCAGGAGAGGAGTATATCACACACACAAAAAAAGCATCTTAGTAAAACATTTTCTATACAGTGCATTGTCGCACAGGTGAGGGGTGCAGGGTAGGGAGTGTATTTGCCCCGGGACCACAGACTATTGGCGGGGCTGCTTTCTCCCACAGTAGCTCTCACTTAGGAGAAGTTGTCTCTGTATATAGTAGGGCTTTGCCTAGCGCCTCGGGCAGCCTGTGGGAGAGGTGTGCTGCTAGGTACCATTGCATCCCAGATTCCCTCCCCCTTGCCTTGGCCCCACCTCTGCTCTGAGCTGCCTGATCACTTCCCAGCAAGAGAGAAAGAGAGAGTAGGAGCGTCGCGTTCCCCCCTGTAGGGTCCCTGTGCCGGTGCTTGCGGGACAGCCTGGCAGTGGTGGGCATTGGGGGTGAGATGCACGTAGCAGCCCGCTAGCTGCTGCCACCTCCCTACAGGGCAGACATCGGGAGTGCAGGCTGAAGTCGGGGCTCCATCCCCGCAGTCCCATGCACGGTCTCTCCGCTCACTGTCTCCGGCGGCTGGAAACTCCTTGGAAGTGGATCTGTGCAGAGAGTAGCCGGACTGTGCACCATCCCTCGGCACCGGTCACGGCGTAGCCCAGCTGTGGCAGGCGGACAGAAGCCGGGGAGGGGGGAGAGGGTACGGAGCGCTCCTTCTGTGCAGGAGAAGACTTGGTGGGAGCTACCTTGGAGTGTGGCCGGGGAGCGATGACTTCTCTCCGGGTCCCCAGGGCTGCAGCGCCCGCTCTGACACTTCTGGCTCTGCTTCTCAGCTGCAACTTCGGATGCTCTCTGGCAGGTAATTACTCTGCTGCCCCGCTCACCCCGTGCCCCATCACAGTCCATGGAGAGAGGGGATAACTGCTTCTAAAGTGAGAAGGGCTGGGGACAGAAACATCTGATACATGATGCATCATTTATAAGTTGACTTGTTACATTGAATTTCCTCACCACAATAGTCATATACTAGTATTGCACATCCTCTGCTGCTTTCTGTGTGTTAGTGCTCGTTATGTTTTATCTGGGTAACATCTATACATTTGTGTTATATTGTAGCACTTATTATACAGTATGTAATAACCAGCACACCTTGATGCTCCACCATATATAGCGGATTGTCTGCAGAAAGCCTTTTTATTATTGCTGTCTGCACACCACATTATAGCAATCACTTGTCATCCAGAAGCAGCATTATTGTGTATTGTCAACATCTACTGGTGGCTGTAAGGACCAAGGACCATGGAAAGGAATAAAAGTTTATATATATATATATATAACGTTAGATTATTATTATATTTTAGTAGTAAGGAGTGGAAGCGCTGTTCAGTAGATGATAGCACTTGGGGGATCCAGGTGTCTGATCCTGGCTTCATCAGGACTTCCATGTGCAGTGCAGACAGTGCATATAGCTCATTTGCAATGGAAGGGTTATTTGTTAGTTGTGTATGTGTTGTAAGAACGGCTCTGGCAATAGTCCCAGAAAATCTAAGTGAAAAGTGTTGTTTTCAGCACATGTGCCTGTTTTTAGGTGTGATCCTGTTCCCCTTGATTCACAAACTCCTCTCTGTGGAGATCCTACTTACAGGTCATTTTGTATGTCTGGGTGAATAAAGTTGATGTGTGGTGGGAAAACAGTAATTGAACTAATTATGCCATTTGCCCTTCACATTGCTGGTTCCTGCAGTGCTCTGCGCTGTCTGGTCATGTGGAAAGAAGGGATGATCAGGATCCCACTGTGGTTATGCTGAAGTGTGTCAGGCCTGTCTATCCACCTGGATCATGACATGTGTCCCTTAGCCCATGGGGTATTGTCACAACATAGCTACACACTTACTGTAGTTGTGATTGGTGGTTTCTACACTAGAGGTGGCTGCATTGTAGTAGAATTGTTCTGTTTACACCTTATTTAGTAAACATATTAAATAGACTACAGAACATGTAATACTCTGTAGGAATATATTTGTTATCCTGCATTAGCCATAATTATATTATAGGGCAAATGAGTTTTAGAACTTGCTTACAAGTTTAATCACAGTTGCAGAGGGTAATTTAGTGTAATGTATGAACAGAGAAGAGTTGTGGCCTGTTTGGAGGTTGTACTAACGCAATGTATGGTACAGTCCTAATTGCTGGCAGTGAAGATGGACAGCTCTGCAATTACTAGTTATAATAGGTAGCACAGCAAACGGTTTACCTCCTGTCTGTTGGACAATTGCCTCTGTAGGGTACTAATCTCTTGATGGATGGGGATATCATTTGTTCTCCTAAGTACCAATATTTTGCATACTAATGTTCCTGAACGACAGTTTATAGAACAACTGTTAAAAATACCAGGCCTGCTTTGTGCATGCCAAATTGGATGTTTGCATAAAATGCAAATAGGAAATGGGTCCCACATGAAGTTATTGTCTGCATACTGTTACTGTTTACTATAGGTCTGCGCAGCTTGCTGGGACTCTGCGCCGGTAATCCTGCAGCATTTTCATAAACCCATGGAAATATCTGCAAGGTAGCACAATGCAAATGATTGAAAAGGATAAAGTGGATCCACATTCATTAATGTATTTCACAGTCCAATGATTTCTGGCCCAATGTCGAAAGTGATTCTATCTTTAGTGATGCATAATGATCCTGTGTACAAAGTTTTGTTTGTATTGTCTATCTTAATGTGGCCTTAGAAATTTGCGCAAAGGTGTCCAAGTAGGACAGTTATTATACTGAAGCGCTAATGGTGATGGGAAATGTAAAATTAATGTCCATTAGTGCTGCATTGCCTTATCACATTTCTCTGTGTAGATAATTAAAACAGAAAAAGCATACAGTTAAACATCCCATTTTATTCAGATTGCAGTCTACTGTAATGGTTACTGTATTTCTCTTTATCTATAGTTTGTGTTAGAGTCTATGGTCGTTCAGGAGCTGGATAGCAGCAGATATAAAAACCCCATACCCTGCTAAACAGCATCATTATTTGTCTTTAAAGTTGATGTACAAGTGTTGTTTTGGTTTGTTTTTTTTGGTGCGTGTTTTTGTTACTGTTTTAGCAAGTTATATCCCTTTGTATACAAAAGTACGTATCTGCTCTTGGTTTCTACACTACCAATATTTTCCAAGGATTACTGCATAATTTATACACACTGACTCAATTGAGCCACTTAGTCATGTATATTGTACACATTTAAATACAATTTCCATGGACACCTTGCTGTGTGTAATGCACATTAAGCAATTTGGTCTTGTGTAGAAAATCGTACCATCCAAAAGAATATGGGCATAACACAGTCCTACCATACTGAATCTCAAGTTCAATACATCTTAATTACAGAGATAGCATTCAGTAGACAGAGCAAGACACTTGTCACTGTTCAGTTGGTCACTATTGATCCAAAGACCTTCAAACCTTGCATGTACCAAACTGAAACGTGGAACTATTTTATGAATCAGAAACAGTCTGTAATTGTGACCATTAATAACAATTGTCATGCATCTAACTCTTATTGCATACCTGGATAAAAATATGATATTCTTTTGTGTATGCTTCTGCTGCATGGATGTGTGTGAGAGTTTTCAACAAGACATCTTTGGAAATAAATATTAGTGGTAAAAACGGTTACTAGCCGCCCCCTCCAGGCTACAATGTTCATCTTTTTAAATATTTATTATTAACCTATCAATTACTGGATTTGTGGATTGTTCGTCATAACTAATGAGTAACTTAGCCGGTCTGTCCTTTACTCCTGCTAGAGAAGAGTAGACTGCACACAATTAATCTGTGACTGATAGTACTGTATAGACTCCCATTCACAAATGGATCTTGCTGTGATTGAAATCTCACAAATACAAGGGACTGTTTACGCTGGTTGGCAATCTGCTCAGGCAGTGATCTTTGTCACACCCATTGTATGATAGGCAAGATAATGTTTGTTTCCTACTGTTCAGATCTCTGTAAGAATGTGGACACAATTATTGTGACTGTCATGGTGCAGTGACTGGGGGTTAATGTAATTGCCACTCTTTGGCTCTGGTTGTTCAGCCTGAGAGAACAATTATATTTCAAAGGTTTGTCAGTAGCTATTGCTTGGACAGTGACGCCACAGCTTATGGGCATCATCATCTCATCGTCAGTGTTTCCATTTTGCTGTGTGATTGGTTGGATAGGATAGGAGGGACTTTACCGAGGCAAGCTCTGATCATATTGGCTGAATAAAGCAGTCCATTTATGGGCAGCTCTCAGTGTTCTTGTGACTTACTGTAGTGCACACTCAGTGGGGCAACCTTATTACCACAACTTTTTCCTCAGTGATGTTGCTAGTGCCCAGTAGGTGGGATGAATATTGGCTGCCTCCATTGTGTTTTTGGTGCCTGGCTGTTCTATAATTTCAAGCTGGTTAAATACCTAAAACATGGGTCTTCAACCTGCGGCCATCCAGCTGCTATGGAACTACACATCCCAGCATGCCTTAATAGCAAAACTGTGGCAGGGCATGCTGGGATGTGTAGTTCCACAGCAGCTGGAGGGCTGCAGGTTGAAGACCCATGACCTAAAACATTTTACATGGACACATTCAACACAACTTAACATGTAATTATTTTGCGTTTTAAACAAATGCAGTCAGTCTCCTAAACAACATGTTTAAAAAAAAAAACAACTATGTGCTGATCAGTCAGTTGTGTGCTTTCATATGCATAAAAGTATTCTTGAAGGAACGTATTATCTGATTGATTGGTTGATATGGTTTACATCTGTACATCTTTATAATTAATCATGATTTGTTTCATTTACATTAATTACAAATTCATACAAATGAGGATCTGAAGATGTGCAAGAAATGAGCATGAGTATTGCCTCCTTGTGTGTATTATCATTTTTTATTATTATTATTATTATTATTATTATTATTATTCTGCTTAGCCATTGTCCTGCTAATATTACCACTGTCTGGGGTAATCTATCATTGGGGTAAACTTGTTGCTAGCTGTGGCGCACAGTATTGTGTTTGGGGATCTTGCATTAAAATACCAAAACAGACCATCCTTAAATACCACTATTGTTCTCTTGCTCAGCAAAGGACCATCATTGACACGCCCTCTAACAATCCGCTTTAGCCACACTAATGCCCCATACACACGGGGGAGATGTGTGCTGAGCGACCTAGCACAGACCGATAAGCACACATCTCTCCCCCCACTCAGCACACAGCGCGATATGTGCTGAGTAGGGGAGGTGGGGCGGACGGATGGGGGGCCGCTCACTTCACACAATGGTGAAGTGAGCGACCCGCTAGATTGCTTAGATTTTAAACATGGATCTCTCCGTGTGTACACCCCTAATGGCCCATACACACGGGGGAGATGTGTGCTGAGTGATCTAGAACAGACAGATCAGCACACATCTCTCCCCCCACTCAGCGCAATGTGTGCGGAGCGAGGGGTGGATGGGGGGGCCGCCCACTTCACACTGCGGTGAATTGAGCGATCTACTAGATTTGGCATGCGTGCACGCCAAATCTAGAGTCAGCTATAGCAACACACGGGGCCGCACATCATGGAGAGATCCGTGCTTAATTTCCATAGAATTTAATTAGCACAGATTTCTCTGTGTGTTCCCACACTTAAGAAACCAAATTTAATCGAGAAATCTAACTGCAAGATCTGGAGATAACTCATACTAACAACAAAGATATATTCATTGGAAAATAAGAGTTGGAACCCAGTAATATTTCATCACCATTTATTTAAGGTTGCCATTAGCTGCCAGGGTCACGAACCAGAAAATTAAACTTTTCTGAGTTTGGTGAATTGGGCATTAAGGCAGTCTGCATAAAAAGCTAGGGACAGAGGCACCGCAGCAGCCCTTATATTGTAAATTGTGGCAAGTGTCTGAAAACATAATAGGCCCCTTTTTATGTTTTTACCATTAAGGACAGACCTATTTGTAGATTACGGTATAATTTGATAAATCTAATCAGTCTATCCAGTTTGTTGTTCAATTAAGTCATTGCTCACTTGGTTTCTCCCGTTATTAAATAACTAGTCAACTTGACTTTTGTTCACAAGAAAACTGAATAGTGACTCTACTGCAGTTTTATATTCTGAGTCCAAATATGTGATTAGAATTTTTCCATAAGGCATAGTGTGTTTGTGACAGTTACTTTTCTTTTTTAAGATTTTAGTGTTCTTTATGGCCTGACCTGCTTGTGTAGCCCTGCCCATTTGCTGGGTCAGTGGAGCATGTGCGCTGGGCTCCTCCAATCAGGACTCAGCACATCGTCCTGTGACCCCCTGAGTGCCTCTCACCATAGAGGAGCCCGTTAGCACAAGTTTTTGTTATATTCGTTGTTCGAATATTTTCTATAATGCCAAGAAAGTGTTTAATCATCCAGTTTCTGTTATGTGTGTGGGGAAGTAACCTGCAAATCTCAGAGGCAAACTTTCACGCCACTTGTAAAAAAGTGATCTGACTACTAACTGCTGTGTATCATGTTTTAGTCTTCACACTGGCTGGAAAACTGGTCCACATCATATGCCTTTTGCAATTGCTATGATTTTGGAGTGAACCGAAGGACCATTCAACTGACTGCTATTTCTGCTTAACTAACATTAGAGGAATTGCATCTAAAGCACAGTATACAGTTAACTATCCCAACTTGCCATCTGCAATGAGGCCTGTCTGAAGCTTGGCTACGCACTACGATGTGTGTACCCAGCGACATCGCGGGCGATGGGACCGGCGGGGTAGACATCATCTGCTAGTGCATACACTTGCTGGCAGCAATGCCGCTGACGACGCGTGGGAGAGAGCATTGTTGGAGTCATAGCGGGCCGGGTACACACTAGATGATGTGCCCGTTATGTTGGTGTGATCCGCCGGATCAGATGATATATCGTCTAGAATGTACCCAGCAGGGGTTAAAGTGAGCCTTAACGGGGCGGAACTGTGTTCCGTCAGTTCCACTTGGAGACGGAATGCAGTTCCACCTCCTCCGGCTCACCTAAGCCGATGTGTGGCCGGTGCCGTAGGGAGATGCCAGGTGCCCGCTAAGATTGTGTTACCAGCGGGCGCCCAGCTCCCTCTCCACAGCGGAAGCCGAATTTCGGAGCTCGCTACTGAGCTCCGGCTTCCGGCTCTGTCAGTGCGTGCTATGGGAGAGAGGTCATGACGTCTCTCTCATAGAGCTGAGGAGCGGACGCCAGGAGGATCACAGTGGTCAGATGCAGGAGCGGCGCTTGGTAAGTATGGTGTTTTTTTGTTTTTTTAAACATGTGTGTGAGTGACTGTATTAATGGTGCATCTGCGGGGGGAAGCTACAGGGGGGCAAACTAGTGGGGGAAGCTACAGGGGGCTAACCACTGGGGCAAACTACGAGGGGGCAAGGTGCTGGGGGGCAAACTACAAGGGGGCAAGCTGCTGGGGGGCAAACTACAAGGGGGCAAACTACAGGGGCGCATTACTACTGGGGGCATGACTACAGGTGCGCATTACTACTGGGGGTACAACTACAGGGGGCATTACTACCTGGGGTCAAACTACTGGGGGCATAAATACAGGGGCTTACCTACTGGGGCTAAACTGCAGGGGGGATAAACTGCAGGGGGGCAAACTACAAAGGGGCAAACTACAAGTGGCTTAATTACAAGGGGGCAAATGACAAGGGGGCTAAACTACTGGGGGCAAACTGCATGGGGCTAAACTACAGGGGATAACTACAAGGGGTCAAGCTACTGGGGGGCATTACTATTGGGGGGCATTACTACTGGGGGCATAACTGCAGGGGCTTTACTACAGGGGGCATTACCACTCGGAGCTAAACTACATGGGGCAAACTACATGAGGACTAAACTACAGGGGCTAAACTACTGGGGGCATTACTAATGGGGCAAAACGAATGGGGGCATTACTACTGTCAACATTACTACTGGGGGCAATACTACACGGGCATTACCATTAAGGGCATTACTAATGGGGGCACTACTAATAGGGGCATTGTAAAGGGGACACTTCATAAGGGGCATCACTCCTGGAGACATAAGGGGCACTACTACTGGGGGCATTGCATAAGGGGCACCACTACTATGGGCTCTGTATAAGGGGCACTACCACTGTGAGCACTACCAGCACAGTGGACGTTACATAAGGAGCACTACTTCTGTGGGCGTTGTAAAAGGAGCGCTATTGCTGTGGGCATTGTGTATTACGGGGTGCTACTACTATGGGCATTATGTGTATTAGGGGTGCTACTACTTTGGGCATTATTACTATTGTGTGACCACGCCCCTTTCATTTTGAGACCATGCCCCTTTTATTACATGGGTGCCGGCAGGGAGGGGGAGGGTGGGGGGGTTAGGAGTTCCACCACCTCTCTAGAGCCACCTTAAGCACTGGTACCCAGCATGACATAGTAAAGAGTTTAGCATTTAAACTTTCGTAAGTACTAATTTAATAAAAGTTTAAACTTATGTCACAGAAAAAACCTGCCCGATGGTAAAAATCGGAATGCAATTCAGCATGAAAAATACATTTGGATTCACTCTATTTAGTTCTTGTGAAAGAAAAAAAGTTTTATTTTTGTAGACCAGTGAATTAAAAAAGCTTACTGCATTTAGTCACAGATGCTGGATCATACAGGCAAATAATTGTCAATGCCATTTCTTCTGCATTCTGTAAAATTTAAATCTATACCAAATTCCATTTTCAGTAATAGCACATTGATTTCGCACCTCTAGCGACTTAAGCTCTCACAGAATATTTTTAGACTGCCTACACTGACAGAACGTTTTGGAGCCTTCCTAACATTATTGTGCTTTATCAATTCTCTATATTTCATAAAGTTGAAAGGTGATAAAATGTCGTAGATCAATATAACTAAAGGGTAACTGTCTTCTTTACACAACGGCCAAATTCTCAATGGTTCTTGGTAAATTGGTAAGAAGCTTTCCTCCTAATATTGGTTGTGGGCCTAATTCAGAGTTGATAGCAGCAGCAAATTTGTTAGCAGTTAGGCAAAACCATGTGCACTGCGGGGGAGGCAGATATAACATGTGCAGAGAGAGTTAGATTTGGGTGGGGTGTGTTCAAACTGAAAGCTAAATTGCAGTGTAAAAATAAAGTAGCCAGTAGTTGCCCTGCTCAGAAACAAAATAACCCACCCAAATCTAACGCTCTCTGCAAATGTTATATCTGCCCCCCTTCAGTGCACATGGTTTTGCCCAACTGCTAACAAATTTGCTGCTGCTATCAACGCTGAATTACCCCCTGTGCCCAAAACATAGATGGCTCCATTGTGTGTATAACACAAGTATATATTAGTAATCACTGCTATAAAAGTTAAGGCCCTATTTGAGAATATTTCAGTGTTTCAGTGTTTCACCCCAGTCTCTGCTCCAGAGGATATTCCAATCTATATTCCTTATCAAGTGGACACACATGCCCACTGTCAGCAGCCAGTTACCTTACCAGTGTGATTTTGGCGTGTGGTAGGAAACTTGGAGCATCTCTCAAACATGGGGAGAACATACACACCGCACACAGATCACCCATGACAGTGATTTGAACTCATTACTTCAGTTTTGTGACGCTGTAATGCTAACCACTGCCCCAACCGTGCTGCCTATAATCGGCTATCACTATCTATCATATAGTGTGTATGTTTTAAACCCATAATGTACAATGTATCTATTTAACAAGGAATATTTATACAAAAAGTCATTTGTCATAAAAATATGTTGATTGGACCATGCTGAAGAATATTTTCAGCTAACTGCGTGACTGATATTCCGATTACACAGGCTTATGTGACATATATAGATGTGTCAGAACTAGGAGCTTTGTAAAACTCTTTATGTAAAGGTAATTATTTACAACATGTGGTGTCACAGAGAATGACAGCTATGCATTATTCTTGGAAGATCAGTGGCATGTCGAATTGATGATTCAATAATGTTACATTAGGGAAAATTAATGTAGGCTTATACATTACTCAAAATGACGATGCTGCATTTTGTGAGCCGTCGAAGATAATTGTGTTTGATAGTAACTTCCATGTGCCAGCAGCCTTTCCTTTTAGTGTGTTATAGCTTTTGTGACTTGGGAAAAAAAAATTGTCATGTTTTGTGATCGCTTCCTACAAAATTTAAAGCTAGTATTATTATTATTATTATTATTATTATTTTTATGCTTTACACAGATTCTTATTGCTAGCCATACAGGTTTGAAATTACGTTTGTGTTCTGTGAATTATAAATATGGCTCTCTTGACACAAAACATTAACTTTTATATTCTGTTCACAGAAGTGCCTAAATGAAGGATAGTATTGTGTAAGGTATAATTCAAAGCAAAAGAAAAAAAAAGTTTACTTTAATAGCTAATAGACATTATCACATTTGTTTTCAGGACATTAACTTCCCTTTGTCTGGTATGTTACCCATCCCCTTTTTCATTAATATATTTGCAAACACGATGTAACCTTACTGCAACATTTGCAGGAAGACTACTGTACAGCATTCACTGTACTTGCAAACAGTCTTTAAGCAGCCACCGCCTGACCTGAAAAACATATGATTAGAGGAGATCAAGAAGGGGAACTGATATTGTCTTAATGCAATTTCCTGATTAACTTATAGTTTTAAAAGCTCAAGATTGCTCCTAATAAAGGAATTACAAGGAACAACTTTTGTTTACAAAAATTTAATTTAAACAATGTAATTTTCAAGTCACTGCTATGTTTTTCTGAATTGCTTTCAATATTTTGTCCTATAGCAACACTGAATTTATTTACTTATTTTTGAGTGTGTTCTGAAGTTATGTAGCAAGTACAGACTAATATACAGTGTCACAGATATTCATAATTAAAATGTGAAATTAGCATAATTATGTAGAGAAGATAAAGGGGAGAAGGTCCTGCTCACAGAAGCTTACAGTTTATAGGGTATATGCAAGGACACAATATGGAATAGAGGGCAAAGTGGATGAGAGCGCAGACTGGACAGTTAGGAGAATGGGTAGTAAGTTTTATGGATGAGTTTGAAGGATGGGAGGCAATATGATAGTCTAGTGGATGGAGGGAAGGCATTCCAAAGGTTAGGAGTGATCCTGGAAAGTATTAGTGGAAGGTAGCACCTTAACAGGGCTTTACAGTGCCCTCTGTCCTTCACGGCCCTTGAGCACATGATGTCATGCTTCTGCCAACCGTTGAAAAGAGCAGCCTCTGGATGCTACAGGGGCTGTACAGGCTGCACCTGCTATCCAGATGTTTGGGCTGATGTTTGGATCACCACCCAGAGCCCCCATGCTCTGTGCGACAGCACTGCTCATTCACCACTAGTTACAGCCCTGGTGGAAGGAAGGGATCATAGAGGTGAGGCTGCAGTCATGTGGGAGGTAGTTATATGGGAGATGTGTCAAACTGAAGTGGATAAGTTCTATCTCCTAATTTTAGATTTAAATGATGGCTAGAACATGATTGCTATGGGCAACTTCTCCACTATATATCTCTCTAAGGGTTGATACATCTCCCGTTATGTGAGGAAATGACAGTGGAGATGTAAGGTGAAGCAGTGATGTTGAGAGGTGTGTAGGTGAGAGAGAAGTTTGAATTTGATTCTGACTTGTATATTGAACCAGTGGAGTTACGGGCAAACAGAGGGCAGCAGAGGTCGAATGATGAGAGAGGAAATTGTGACGGGCAGCAGAGTTAAGGATAGATTGGAGAAGGAAGAGTTGGGAAGTCCAGAGTGGAGTAGGTTACAGTTATCTAGGTGGGAAATGATTAGGGTATGAGTAGAGTTTTAATAGCTTCCATTGTGGGGTAGGGCCTGATTCTGTACATATTGAAAACCGCAAGATTGGGAAAGGGGTTGCATGTGGGGGGGGGGGGAGGGGAGTAAAGGGCAGAGTCAAGTGGGACACTGTGACATCAGACTTGGAGAACAGAAGAGAGGGAGAAGATATGGCATATCTAATATTTACAGTAGTGCGCCTTAAGCAAGGGCATATTAAGAGAGGAAGGGGCCCGTATGCAGTCTTCATCTGGGTCACCTCCTCTCTGGCCAGTAGCACACTAGTGAGCTTTACTATAGTCTGGCACTGTGTCATTCTACTGCGTGTGCGCAAGTCTCGTGGGGAAATTATGCAATAGTCCTTTTCTCTGCGATTTGTGTCATTTTAAATATATAGGGGTTTATGTATTAAGCCTTGGAGAGAAAGTGGACGGAGATAAAGTACCAACCAACCAGCTCCTAACTGCCATTTTTCAAATACAGTTGTCTATCTATTAAGCTTTACATGGAGATAAAGTGGACAGAGATAAAGTACCAGCCAATCAGCATCTAACTGTTATATCACATGCTGGGTTTGAAAAAAATGACAGGAGCTAAATGGCTGGTTCTTTATCGCTGTCCACTTTATCTCCATCCAAGCAGTAGCGGATCTTGCCACGGGCAAGCAGGACTTTTGCCCGGGGCGCCGCCTTCCGGAGGGCGCTGGCGCCATCCGGAGGGCGCCGCACCGTGGCAAGATCCGCCACTGCTGCCCGCTGTCCCCCGTCCGCCTCAAATGCCCGCTGCCCGCTGCCGTCCCCTGTGAAGGGAACTAGACGCTATGCGTCTAGTTTCCCTTCGTGGAGAGTAACTTTGCTGAGCGGTGCGCGATGACGTCATCGCGCACCGCACAGCAAAGGTCCTCTCCACGAAGGGAACTAGATGCATAGCGTCTAGTTTCCCTTCGTGGAGAGGACCTTTTGCTGTGCGGTGCGCGATGACGTCATCGCGCATCGCTCAGCATTCAAGCGGCGCTAGAATGTACAGGGGGCGTAACTGACCACGCCCCGTGTATTAGGCCACGCCCCCTTCCTTCCCGGGGCACTATGCACCCTTGAACCGGCCCTGCATCCAAGGCATAGTAAATAGACGCCACAGCCTGTAACATAGCAGTTAGCTAATTGGCTGGTACTTTATCTCTGTCCACTTGTTTGTTTGTTTTACTGAAGGCATGCCTTTGGTTTTAGTTGTGGTACAAACACTTCATATGGTGCATGGTATGTGGTTTTCTCTCGTGTTTTGCAGGCAGGACATAATCTTATACAGACAGTGAGCCATGCTGGTTGGCCTCCTGTAATTAATGTATAGATTTGTAACCTATCAAGTGATGGAAATTTAGTGCTATGCGAGGAAGCAAGCGAAGGTCCTTTCCAGCATCATCACATTTCCACAAGTGGAGTTGGCATGCCCTGTTCTGTACAGCTCAGCAGTAACTATAAAATGTGCATCTTCTGCCAGACAGCAGCCATCGCCCAGTCCCACGGAGCTCAGATCTCTTCAATATTAAAACCTTATTTTCCTTTTCCTGTTAGAGAAAATACTGATTTGTAGCAAGCAAAACATTTGTACTACATTCTCTGAGTGTTTCTAAATACAGTATTACGTCTGAAATTTGTATTATTATTATTATTATTATTATTATTATTATTATTTATTATTATCATTGTTGTTGCTCTTGCTCTCTGCCCTGTATTTGGGCCTAGCAGTGTGAATTATCTCAGGGCTTTTGTGTGTCATCCGTCCAAACGATCCCTAACTCTGTGTAATAGATATTTTACATGCAATAGGGACATAACCAGAACCAGCTATTGTAAGTTTTTTACTCAGTGGAGACAAAAGGTTTTTCTGCAGTTTTATATATAAGCTAATGATGTGTTAATACAGTAAATATAGGAATGATGCTGCCAGCAGTTCTGAGGGATTACCTGCAGGGCTAGTGAGACTGGTCACGTTCCAGAGTTTACATTATCACCTCATTACCAGGTATACTGGAGGGGGAAGTAAGACTAAATAATTTTGATATGTTGTCTAACATTTATTTGAACATTGGGATGCCCTTTTTTAAAGAAATTATTCACTAAAATGTTTTTATGTTGCACTTTTTAAATGTTACATTTATGTAAGGATATGATGTATCCATTGGCTGTCCCATGCTGTAGGAAATGGGAACACTGAGACTGCGCTGAAGACGGGGCCATCTTTTCATATGGGCTCAATGGGCATTTGCCCAAGGGCCCCATGAGTATAAGGACCCTAGGCCAATAGCTGAGGGTCCCCATTTTGCAGCAGTACCATATTTTTGAAAATCATCCCTTGGGAACCGGAGATATCCAACTTCAGCAATAGTCCCCATTTGAGCCTGTTAATTGCTCTTCCCAGCCAGATTTCTCGGGTTCTGTCTGACTTAGAGTATTTCTGAGAGTATACTCTAAAAGCTGGGACTCTCCTTTTAGTGTCTGTACTATGCCCAGAACCAGAGATATCAGCCTTTCAGCAGCTGGTCCCTGCTCCAGCTCCACGTGCCTCGTATGCAGTTTTGTTGGATTGCTCTGGGTCCTGAGCTCTGTTCTTCAAGTCCTTAGTACCTCCTGAAAGGTGGGACTCTCTCTAGTTTTTATCCCAAGGAAAGTTAAGAAATCTATTTCCAGGAATTGGAGATATTTGTGGTCAAGCAAGCTGCCCTCCCACCTATTAAGTCCACTACTTTATCACCCCTCCCCTCCATATTAAACAGCCCCTACCACCCTGGAAGGCATCTACCAGGGCCACTTCATTCAGCCCAATGCCCTCTTCTACAGTTTAGTGTTCTCCCTCCTGCCCCATCTCCCACCATCCGTGCAGTAAAGGAGTAATTGGCAGAAATTACTGCTCCAGGTCCTACATGCTGAGCAGAAGATAGAACACCCCCTTCTGCCCTCGAGACATCAAAGCTGCTGCTGATAGCGCTCCCTACCCCTACCACTGGAGGATGGGTAGGGGCCCCAGTGCATTGCTTTGCCCAGCGGCCTACACTGCTGTTAAGACATCTCTGGCTGAAGACAAGGCACTGTAATGGTATGTTAGGCAGATCATTGACTTCCACATCTTGTATCTTATATCTGACTCCTCGCACACACTTTATACTGGCCCCCATCTATACCTATGACTTGAAAGGTGCAAAGCAGGAGTGTTACACAATTTCTCAATATTTATACAGTTCTCTGGTTCAAGACTGTTGGGCTGAGTCACTAATCAATAAACAGTATATGTCCCAGTTATGTACCAAAGATAATGGACAGCACACCTAGGCGCTGCGCAAATTCTTACTAACCCAGAGCACTAAAGTCTTTTTCTGTATAATACTATGAAGTGTAAACATGATTATAATGTTTTAATATATAAGTATCTTGTGTAGGCCTAGAACTGCCCTGTGAGTCTCCATCTAAATGTCCACACTAGGGATTATGGGCCTGGTACTGGGACACAATACTGATATTTAGGTACAGTAATTGGTCTCTCCCCCTACAGTATATGGATCCAAGTAGCTAAAAAGTTGCACAATGCATACATCCTACTTTGTGTGTTTTGCAGCGATTGAGATGCACGCTCTCAGAAATATATTTGAAATGTATTGGCTGTAAGTGGGAGGTGGCTATTATAGGTGTGTTATGGAAGTGTCACAACTGGTTGGAAACTCGGTTGCTCACATTGGAGGCCATACGCTGAGGGAGGTTCTGCACCTAACATGGGCTGGTTAAGTTCAAGGTGCACCCGATGTACAGACACACCAAGCAGGACTGTTGTATCTAAGAACCGGCCCTTGTACACCAGGGGAAGGCTTTTACTAGCATTCGCATAAAGTCGCAGGCGTGACTATGGCAAAATATGCTAAAACCGTTGCAGCATTGTGCAATCCAGAATCATTCCTACTTCTCCAGGCAAAAATATGGCCACAACAGTGTTTCCTGTAACATTTAGCTGCATGGTCATTGGTCAAGGAATTTAATGTCCTCTAATAGAATAATCTGCATGTCTATATAAGTATAACAGATATGTTTGGTCTCTTGTGTTTGCTAGTCTTTGTAGTATGACACGGGTACATACCGGTAACTGTATATTGTGCTGAGGCATCAATGGAATAATATTAATGATAGGATCCATTATGGGTTATTTGGCACTGTACATAGCAATTTAAGACCTATAGGCACTCCTTTTCCGTACCCTCTGTGAAAGAGTGCAAAGTGATTTTTCGGTGCTCTGATGTAAACTAAGAAATACTTGGAACTGTGACTTCAGAGTGAAATGGAAAACCTTTTCTTGCCTCATTCAGGTTATGTGCGGCATTGCTAAGCGACGGATGGCAGGGTATGGAGTGATGAAGTGTTTTATGAGGTGGTAGAACACTGCACTGTGATTAGATCTACGGTTAGACCTAGTGACCTAACCTGATGTAATCCCATTTTATTCCCCTCCCTGCCAGAAGGGATCACAAATACATTATTAAACCCACAACAGGTTTAACACATATTCCATTAAGTGCCATAGATGGAACTCTTGCTGTAGTATAAAGTGCCTGCGCCAGATCTTGGCCATGCAGGTATGTGAGTTGTGTTCTTTATTTTGACATCGCATGACTTCTACTGTTCTGATGATAGATGTTTTATACCATGATCCTTCGCAATTACTGTCCCTTATGTCTTGATTCCTGGGTATTTTTCACTTTGTTTTACTGAGAGTAAAGACAGCTTATTTTTCTGACACATTCGGTATGTACTGACGTGACCTTGAGTGTATAGATTTATTGAAGTAACAATTTTTACTGCTGACTCAATAGCAATAACTTGCAAAAAGAGACATGACACACAAAATTGTTTACAGCCTTATAGACTTGATTATAGGGGGCTGTTTCCATAAAATATGTCAGACTTGTACATCTTTCACTAATGCATGCAGTCGTGTCGGCGCGCATTGTGTGTGTACAAAAATATTGTGAATGTAAACTTTTCTTTTTAATTTGTAGTGTAATTTGTACAGGTGGACGTACAGTATATGATAGTAATTTCCATGATTTAGTTAAGTTTTCCAAGCAATAATATGCACAAGGCTGCAGCCCAGTGCACATTTTTCTGATGTTCTCTAGTTGGATGAGTGGTAAAATGTTCCCGTTGGAGCCATCCAATCCCCGTGGGACAATTAACTGCAGATGTAAGTACATTAAATGCTTGAACACAGGTGGTCATGTCAGTGGCCTAAGGGTGTTGTACTAAATGATAATGTCTAGAAAATGAACTCTTATGAATTGCTATGAGCCACTTTTGCCTCCTGTTGAGTATGATGTACTCACTTCAAAGTCTGGGATGCTTCTTTACCACACCACAAGAAGCATTCAGTGTTAAACTGTTGCAACCCTCAGTTGGGAAATAGAAGTACCTTGCAGGGTTACCTTGGACCTATGTACTACTCTGGTTACTGTTTGCCAGACAGTTTATAAGGAAGATATTTAACTTTTGTGAGGCAGAAGCCTCACGGACTTGTACAAAGCAGGGTAGACCATGATGAGTTCATTAGAGCAGATGTTACAGCTATAAAGTCAGAGGTCCCTGCTGTTCTCATCCCCCCACATCCTCTTGGTTACAGAAGTGGTAAAATGAGTGAAAACATTTGCTGAAGGGGTGTAAATCAGTGGCCTCTCCTCTCCCTGGCTATTTTATGTCCCATCAGCCTCTCTACTCCCCTTTTTAGAGTTTTTCCTTTGTCTCCTACACTTCATTTTAACAGCACTGAGGCCTGTATAAGCTCATGTGGGATGCTTGGCAACAAAGGCCCTTATTAGCATTTCTTTAGTTATGTGGGTTTAATGTACTGCTGTTTTTAAAAGAAAACTATGTTGATAACAGCAGGTAGTTTTATTGTTTCACACTTTTCTTTTTGTCTTGTCAAAATAGATAATTTATTTATTTTTTATATTAGGTGTCTGTCCCTGTCATAGTTAATATGGGGCAGATGTACTAAGCCTTGGAAAGAGCGAAAGTGGAGAGAGATAAAGTTGTCATTTTTCAAACAGTTGGGCGATGGGTATTCGGACCACCACAGTGTGTGACCTTTCTATATGGCCACTGCTTTGTTCGGTAATTTAGTTTTAATTTACAGTACAAGGCACATTCTTCCATACATGTAGTTTAAATTATCCCATATGGATGATTTTTATTTTTACTCAAAAAAGCTTTAAGCCTTCAAGCTGTCACTATTTCTTGGTATATTGAAAGGCTGATTTATTATAGTCCACAAAATGGCTGCCTCTATGGTGTGTGTGTGGGCATCCGATATGCTTTTAGGGTGAGGCATCATGTGGGATAGCCTCCTCACTACTAGAACTTTGCTGCTATTATCTAGCTAAAGTCTGACACCATTTCAGAATAATACCACCGCCTCATCCAGATGGTATGTATTATCCCTTGTAAAATGCAGTGGTAAAGTGAACAAATGCTGTTTGCATATTTATTTTGCAATAAAAAGAGTTTTTTGGGGTTTTAGCTAGTTCAAATCCTGCTCGTCAAAAAGGAAAAAAAATCCTCTATCTTTTATTGCTTCCCCTGCAGCTGAGGATTGTAGGTAATGAAAAGCACATGGGCTCTCTTAGCACACCATTTCATGTGTCCGCTCAGATTAACATGACTCTTCTAAATACCTGCTGTGTAAATGAACATCATTCATTAAGTCGTACATGTCTGACAAACGTATATACTGAAAGTTCTTGCAAGCTGCCTTTACATTCTCTTTAAATTACTTACTTAAATGGAAAGATTATCATAGGTCTGTAACTGAAAATTAGTGCCTTTTTGGATATTTTTTATTTATTTATTTATTGTGCAGACCCAGGGCAGCGTTAACTGGTTTTTGATATATTGAATGTAGTTGTAACAAAATTGACTATAAGCTACTGATGGATAGCAAACCCCAAAAGAAACATGAATACAGCTGGAGATTTAACAACTTTTTTTATTGTGTTTACTATACCTTTTTTACTCGCATTTTTGTCTTATTAAAACCATTACATTATTTTTTTAATTTAAAGTAAACATTCATTCTATGAATAACTTTGATTATATAGTAAGCATAAAGAAACCTGCCACTATTCCCTTTCTGATATGTTTTCTACTTAACACAGATGTATTAAGATTCTGTACAGTCCTTTTTTGCATTGTGTCCTGCTATACTAAATGGCCCTAAAAAGGAATTATTATTATTATTATTATTATTATTATTATTATCCTTTATTTATATGGCGCCACAAGGGTTCCGCAGCGCCCAATTACACAGTAAATAAACAAATAATCAAAACAGGAAAACAGCAACTTAAGGCCAGTACTGACGGGAGAGATGTGTGCTGAGCGATCTTAACACAGACCGCTCAGCACACATCTCTCCCCCCGCTCAGCACAGCGAGATGTGCTGAGCGAGGGGGACGGACGGGGGGCCGCTCACCTCACACAACGGTGAAGTGAGCGACCCGCTAGATTGAGCCTGCATGCAGGCTCAATCTGGCACCGGCGATAGCGATGTGCGGGGCCGCGCATCGCTATCGCTGGGGGGCATTCACACGGCAGATCCGTGCTTAAAATCTAAGCAATCTAGTCAGATTGCTTAGATTTTAAACACAGATCTCTCCATGTGTACCCCCCTTTGCAGTTGAAGACAATATAGGACAAGTACAGGGTAAATAAACATAGCTACATCAGCAGATAACACTGGAATAAGTATCAGGTGGCAGAGGACTGCTGGAGTTGATGCAGTTGAAGATTATTAAAGTAAGAGAGAGGATAAGCACATGAGGGAAGAGGGCCCTGCTCGTGAGAGCTTACATTCTAAAGGGGAGGGGTAGACAGACAAGGGTGACACAGACCGAGCGTGGAACAGATGGTTAGGATGAGATTTGGCTGGGTTTGGTGAAGATGAATGAATACAGCACAGTTATACCCCTTTCACATCGCACAAATAACCCGGTATAGACACGGCATATTGCCGTGTTGACACGGGTCAGTGTGCGATGTGAAAGAACTTTCGGCAAATTAGCGGGTCGCCTGACCAGGTAATTCAACCCGGTATAAAAGAAGGATTATACCCGGGTTGAATACCGGGTCAGGCGCAGTGTGAATGGAAGCCGCGTCGATGCGACACGGTTCCCATTCACAGCATAGGGAGAGGCGGCGCAGGAGATGAGCTCATCTCCCAGCGCCGCCTCCAACCCCGCCCTGCTGCTGCTGCGCCCCACCGCTGCTATGGCAACCGACCCAGTATATTGCCGGGTCGGAAAGCCAACAAAAGCAGAGCAAATGCCGGATCCCACCCGGTAAGGACACGTTTCTCTTACTGGGTGGGATCCGGCATTTGTGATCTGAAAGCGGTATTATACTGCCCAGTTCCTTTGTCCAAGGTTATGAATATGACTTTAGATGACTGGTATACACAAATGAAAGGTACTTGCTGATCTCCTCTAATTAGTGCTGTCCTAAATTTGGTTAATCCAACGTAGCTGCTGATGATGAGAAAACAACACAAATGTGTATTTTTATTCATTATATTTTGTAAATACTTAAAAATTCAAATAAATGCATTTGTGTTAAAGATGAGCAATATTTTGTTGAAAATCTATTCAATTTTTTTTACAATGTTTGTTTTCTTGTTGTCGTCCCACCCTCCTCCCAACACATATAAGCAGACATGTTTAAGGTGGAACAGTTAGTACAAGCCATTGTAAAAATCTCCCCCAATGTGTTAAATAAAACAAAAGTCCATTACCAGAGACTAGTCCGAGCTGACACCTCCTGCCCTGCTGAGTCTGACCTGGCACTGTTTGAGGACAAAGACCAAGTGATTGATTGGCCTGGCTCCCACTCCTCCTTGTAATTTACTTTTTGGGAGTAAAAGGAAAAAAACAAAAAACCAGAAGCAAATCTCTGGAGAGAGAGTGTAGAAAGAGCTATAAATTTGGAAGATAGCTGCCTAAACTACACTCCATAAGAGTAATATTATATTGTAGAAAGAGGAACCTGTTGTATCCTAGTAGTTATTGTAAACGATTATACAAAATACCCTTATTTATCAATGAGTGATAAATTTCACTGTGAGTGATAAATTGCATCAGCCAATCTGTCCTGTCATTTTTTAAGCCCAGTCTGTAACATGGCAGTTTGGAGCTGAGCGGCCGGTGCAATTTATCACTCCCAGTGAAATGTATTACTTATTGATAAATAAGGTCATAAGTTTTAGAAAAGGCACTGCACATGTCCCCACTGTTTTTCCCCTTCTTGCTTTGGCAAGTTATATAATGCTTGTTAAAATTTTATTTTAAAAGGTCATTAATCCTAAAGTACACATTGTACCATTGGAGAAAATAGTATCTTGTCACTTTTGTTGTGTATTACCCCTTTTCCACCTCTAAAGCACGGGTGCTACCCGGCTGCGGCCCGTGCTCAGCCCCCTTTCCCACTGCACTCACCAACCCGGCATATTGCCGGGTTGGTGACGCTGCTAGCGACGCGGCAGGGGGCGGTGCTGGGAGATCACATGATCTCCCAGCGCCGCCCTTCCATAGACTGTGAACGGGAGCCGTGTCGTATCGACACGGCTTCCGTTTACAATGCACAGCTTACCGGGTTGAACTCAATCCCAGATCACTTGATCCGGGTTGACCCTTTTCCACTAGCAAAAAACATGGGTAAATGCGCGCCCCCGTGCATTTACCCATGTTTTTTGAGCTAGTGGAAAAGGGGTATATTTATGTAAAAGTGCCTGCAAAAATGAAAAGAAGAAAAGCTTATGTACAGTATGGGATGAAAAAGTTATTTTTCCTGCGTTTGGCAGGGTCTTGGCTTGTACATATAGGCAGCACCTCTGCAGATCACTTTCATTGCTGCTCCGTAGCAGGGAATTCCAGCGATGAGTGTCTCTATATATCTAATCTCCCTTGCTGTGTAGTGAGCTGACAATCAGCGGATGTGATCTAAAGAGATCCTAGATATATGTAAATGCAAAGACCCCGCTAAATACTGTGAATGGTGGGGGTCCATCAATCAATCCGGTCATGTTAATAAACTTCAGCAAATATTTTGCCACAAGCAGTGTTTTTGATGTTCTATTATGTGACATAAAGCTATTAACATCAAAGGAATGTCTTTGGTCTCTTCCCTGCCAAGCGATATGATGAAAACCGCGGTAGTGTGCAGAGATGTGCAGTGGTTTTAGTGCCATCCCATGCTGTGAAATGGTGACCAGTGTAGTTCCTAAAGTACCATCCAGAGCCCCCACCCAGGCAGCCTTTGTGTCTCCAAGCACACACACAGAGCTGGAAAGTTGAGAACGGGCCAGATGAATTGTTACATTGAAGGAACCGTAGAAAACCATTCGTAATGCTTATTAGGTCTATAAGACTCTATATGCCTCGAGGGATAGCACCACTGCTCCCCCGCTAGGGCCACCAAATGAGAAGGTTTTAAGTATTCAGCCACATGCATGTAATAAGTCTCAGATATACAGTAAAGGATCAATTTACAAGTACACATTGTACTAATGTGACACTAGAGATTCTCCAGACATTACTGGTAATGTAGAAGACTCAAATCTTGGCAGTTTTGCATGATTTCTTTTTTTGTCCATTGTGAACGTCTGAGGGGTCACATTTAGATACAGCAGAGAGTCAGGTGAGTTGCGCTACTGTAGGTAAATTGCGTTTGATTTGTTATTTAGACGTCTTGTACATTTTCTCCATTACTTGCTGTTTATCTTTCCCATTCGCTAAGACAGCAGCAGGGGTGAGGAAGATATTTTATGGGTGTACATCTGGTTAGTGTTTGGAATGGCAGCTACTTACAGGATAAGATAGTAAATGTCTAATCTCCCTCTAATGCATGGAGTCTCTGTCTGGGTGATAAAGCGGTGTTTACTTCTCTTCTTAATGCACTGATAAAGAGATGAGTGGGCCTCCAACAGACCCCTATCCTTTTGTTGTGGCTAGGAATTGGTAAGTTTAGCATAACTCATAAATGGCTTAATTATAACTCACTGCTCTTAACCTGCATGAGATATCGGAGAAGTGTGATTGTCAGCTCTGGGCAGGCAGCCATCTTTACTTTTTGTTTTGTCTGTCGCAGCTTTTCATCTCCACAGTATAGTACATCAGTGTAGCTCATTTACATAAGGAAACAACAGATAAACAAGCTGATTGGATATGTTTGGATAAATGTGTAAAGATACTTGATTGTAAGTAAAATAATATATAATTTTAGGCAGAATATTACATACTTGCATCTGTTCTTATAATACAGGAAGCATTCACAAAAAAAATAAATTAGTAGATTGGGTGCACAACTAGACAAAATCCAGGAAAACACTCGTACAGTTGTTGGACCAATCAGACAATAATTGTATGAGTGGTTCCATAATTGTATAATGTGTATTCAAGAGTGTTATCCGATAAACAGCTTCAAACTCTGGTGGTCATTCCGAGTTGATCGCACGTAGCAACTTTTTGCTGCTCGTGCGATCAACTAGACGCCGCCTATGGGGGAGTGTATGATCGCTTGTGCAGCCCTGCTATGCTAAAAGTTTCCTGCAAAACAAGACTAGCCCTAGACACACTTACCCAGTGCGACAGATCCAGCGATGAAGGTCCCAGCTGTGACGTGAGACATCCGCTCTCCAAACGCCTGGACACACCTGCATTCGCCTTACCACGCCCGGGAAACAGTGAGTAGACGCCCCGATCCTCCTTCCTGCTGTCAATCTTCTTGCGATCGGGCCTGCGATCGCTTTCTTCGGTCCTGGCGTCATTGCCCGGCGACTGCCGTCGCTGGGCAACGACGCACATGCGCAATGCGGGCGCCACGTGGCTGCAGTTCCAACCCGTTCGCACCACAGCGAAGAACTGCTGCGTGCAAACGGGTCGGAATGATCCCCTCAGTTGGAATGGTCAGATAGGGAGGTTGGGGTTTGATGTGATGCATGTGCTGTCTTGTTCCCGATCTCCCGATCCCGTTGAAGACATCTGAAGAAAGTGCACACTGAGCTAGAAATTGCTCATTGTGAACAGGTACATTGAGTGTTTCTGCCTATGATAAAACCCTTGTTAAAAACCAGCACTTAAACATTTCAGGATTTTCACTTTTTACGTTAACCATGCAAATTAAGCCTTTAAGCGAGTATATGCATTCACTTTATTGGGGGATTTAAAAAAAAAAACTTGCACAATAATAACTGCATTAATGTTCAGTGATGCTTATCAGCCAATACGAATTGTGTTATTATTTTCTAATCTTTACTAAAGAGAAGCTGTTACTAGGAGTAACTGCACATTGATATGTTACCTGGGAGCCTGCTTAGATAATTGTCCCCCCAGCTTGTCCTTATGTTGCTGAATAATCCGTATGACTGACTATAGGAATTTATCTTGCTCCTTTTTATTCTACACTTAAATGATGTGACTGGATGGACATTCATCCTGCTAATAGCACCTGCAGACCACTGTGACTACCACACTCCTCTGCCAGAACCCTTAACAAGGCGGCTATGAGGCTAATGGCTTCAGAACAAAGCAGCCATCTGTTGTTCTCACCAGAAGTTATATAATCCCATTCAGCGCACACACAAAACAATGCTCTAATAATTATATGAGCATATTACAGTTCAACGGTACAGGAGAAGACTTCATCACATATGTGGGTATGAATTATTTATACAGCCAAGCTATGCTTTATCAGATCTATTGAGTCTGTCTGTAGCACAGAAGATATTAGAGGAACCCCACAAGTTTGTAGTCACAGTACTAGGGAGTTTCTTTATTTCTGCAATATTCAATCAGCAGTTATTTTTTGTTTTGTTTTTTTAAAGGTCTTCACGATGAGGAATTTAATAAAGCAGATACGGTTTGGCTATGTAAGGTGCTTACTGTAATTCCAGCTTAGCTGAGTGTCAGCAGGACCAGGCGGGTCAAAAGAGCAAGCAGTCTATGTGCTTCACCAACTGCAGAGACCTACAGGAGAGAGGAAAAATAGATGACTATTTACCATTGTAAACAACTCCCCGATTTCAAGGCTAAACCTGGACAGCGACAAGTCTTTTAAAACCTATCACAGACAGCAACATTTTATTAAGTGCTAAAGAATGACTCTTAAAGGATTATTACATTTAATATTTTACTTGGCGACATGTTTACTTAGCAACAGAAGCATGTTTGTGTGTGTGTGTGTATTGGGCACTCCTTCATGTTGCCTGCGTCAGGTTTTGTAGGCTACAAACAAAACTGAACTAGCGAATGGAAAAGATCTGAAGTGCCGTATATTGGTAAAAGTATTGATAGTTTACTTGACAGTTGGGTACGGATGTATTGTCTCCCGAGTTCGGCGGCCGCGGGGGTTGCCGGCTGAACTCTGACATTTTTTTTTTTTTAAAGGGGCATTCACTTACAAGGCAAAACCATGCCTTGTAAGTAATTGCCCCTTTAAAAAAAGTCTGAATTCGTCCGAAATCCCGCACGGCCACCAAACTCTGGCATCATTACATCCAGCTCATTATCTTTTTTCAGAAGGTGACAGCATATACACCTGTAGTCTGCGAGAAGATGTGGTCCTCTGTAAAAATAAATATATAATCAGTGGAGGCAAGTAGTTTTTCACTTTGTTCTGTGGAAGCTGTTTCCTTTTCATTGGTATGCGGTTAGCATACAGGTCATCGGATCCCAATGGTCACAATACAGACGCTGGGATCCCAAAGGGGACATCATAACACCGCTGGTATACCAGCGAGGTAAGTGATTCTCCCTCTGTGGTTGTCCATGACACACATAGAGGGAGAATAGAACCTGTGGCAAGCGCAGTGAGCCCGCAAGGGGCTTAGTTGCGCTCGTCCCCCTGCCAGCATTCCATCGCTCGGGATGACTATGTTGGTATACTGATATCCGGCATCCCGTGCGCCGGCGATTCATACCGAACCCTTTTAACCCATACCATACCTCTCCTAATAGAACAGCCATCACTCATGGTAATAAATAAACATTTGTAGAGAAATAAGCATATCTTTGCTGAATAATTAATATCCTTAACGTTTTATAGTAAAATACTGTGAAAATCATCCCTATAGTAAACAGTAACTACAGGTTGCCTTTCCATGATCATTCACGCAGTTGTTAGTGTTGATTGGCTCTACATTTGGAGAATTGTGTGACAGCTGACTGCATAGACCTAGGCTGTAGCATTCGCCAAACAGAACACTTTATGCCTCACCAAGTTCAGCTCTTAAGAAAGATTTCTCCTTGGAAACTTGAGCTAAGTGTTAATTACAGATACAATAAGAGTCTTGCCTGCTGCTTGCTCCCGAGAACTGAACTTGTGGAGCCTCCGGCAACATGTCCGTGTAAGCTTTCTTACATTTTCTTTTTAAAGAGCACAATACTGTTTCCAACTCCTTCTTCTTTCGTTCTTTCAAGTGTGTATTTGGTTGGCCATCACACCAGGAGTAAAACTAAAATTACATTTTTGCAATAACCCTTAAATTGTACATCAGATGCGTCTGGCCGTAGTCATGTTCAGCATTACCTTCACCATCGGTAAAACAACATGCGCACATTTGATACCCAAAGGTAATGAGAATTCAGGGTCTAAAAACACCACAAGGAAAACGCATCAGACCGTAAGTGCAATGTTAGTGCTTACAGGGTCATTGGAATGGGTGGTACATCATTGACACTGAAGCAAACCTACCAACTGTACCACTATAGGTCTGTTTCACCAGCCTGCAAGTCAGCACTTTGCAGATGTACTAAACATTGAAAAGTGATAAAATGAAGAGAGAGAAAATACCAACCAATAAGCTCCTGTCATCTGACCCTTTGTCTTCATTCACCCTGCGAGCATTTAATGTTCCACGAGGCTTTCATGCTGTATCATATTGCCATATATGCACTCATATAACGTTACAAGGTCGGGCTGGAAAATCAGCTGTAATACCCATATACAGGGCAGTGGCGTGCGGTGAGGTCATTGGCTGGTGAGGCACTGCAGCCATAATGATCCGCAAAGTCCGGCGATGAACCTTACCGCCACTTGTGATGTCATGGAAGTAGGCTGACAGTGCCTGCCTACTTCTATTTTTTTTATTTAAACATTTATTTATTTTTTACAAATATGTGTTTTAGGTAGCCCTTGAGTTGAAATAGTTGGAAGATTTGGGATCAGAGTTAGGTACCCCTTTTTATACCTTACAGGAGACAGTACCCCAATTTACACATTACGGCAGACAGATTCCCCTTTTTTACACATTACGGCAGACAACGTCCCGTTTTTACACATTACGGCAGACAGCGTCCCCGTTTTTTACACATTACGGCAGACAGCGTCCCCGTTTTTACACATTACGGCAGACAACGTCCCGTTTTTACACATTACGGCAGACAGCGTCCCCGTTTTTTACACATTACGGCAGACAACGTCCCGTTTTTACACATTACGGCAGACAACGTCCCGTTTTTGCACATTACGGCAGACAGCGTCCCCGTTTTTTACACATTACGGCAGACAACGTCCCGTTTTTACACATTACGGCAGACAGAGTCCCCGTTTTTTACACATTACGGCAGACAACGTCCCGTTTTTACACATTACGGCAGACAGCGTCCCCGTTTTTTACACATTACGGCAGACAGCGTCCCCGTTTTTTACACATTACGGCAGACAACGTCCCGTTTTTACACATTACGGCAGACAGCGTCCCCGTTTTTTACACATTACGGCAGACAGCGTCCCCGTTTTTTACACATTACGGCAGACAGCGTCCCCGTTTTTTACACATTACGGCAGACAACATCCCCTTTTTTACACATTACGGCAGACAACGTCCCGTTTTTACACATTACTGCAGACAGCGTCCCCGTTTTTTACACATTACGGCAGACAGCATCCCCGTTTTTTACACATTACGGCAGCCAAAGTCCCCGTTTTTTACACATTACGGCAGACAAAGTCCCGTTTTTACACATTACGGCAGACATCGTCCTGTTTTTACACATTACGGCAGACAGCGTCCCCGTTTTTTACACATTACGGCAGACAGCGTCCCCGTTTTTTACACATTACGGCAGACAGTGTCCCCATTTTTTACACATTACGGCAGCCAGCGTCCTTGTTTTTTACACATTACGGCAGACAGTGTCCCTGTTTTTTACACATTGCGGCAGAAGTCCCCTTTTTTATTTTTCTTATACAATACAGTGAGAGAGTGAGAGTGAGTGAGAGTGAGAGTGAGAGAGTGAGTGTGAGAGAGTGAGTGAGAGTGAGTGAGAGAGTGAGAGTGAGTGAGTGTGTGTTACTCACCTTGGGGGGGGCCACGATCCACCATCCACAGGACAGCTGCGGCGACGCTCCGGAGCCCTTTAGAGCAGAAGATAGCCGGCGGCAGCAGGAAGCTGCTCTCTGGGGCTGAGAAGGGACGGCGGCGGCGGGACTCACGGACGACGGCGGCGGCGGGACTCACGGACGACGGCGGCGGAGGGACAAGGAGAAGGCGCGCCTCGCTCACACCACTTGCAGTGCCGGGACAGAGACTTGCGCTCCGGGACAGCTCCCCTCCCGCTCTGCTGATTCCGGGCTTCTTGCTCCACCGCTGCCGCTGCTGGTCACTCTTACAGGGGCGTGCTATGGGTTGAAAGCACGCCCCTGTCACTCCCCTGTCGAAGCGGCACTTCCACTAAGTGCCGCTTCAGCTGCATTTTCTAATGGGCTTTTACTGCCCAATTCTTTGTCCCGCCTCCCCGCTTCCTTCCCTTTACACTGACAGTGGGAGGCACCGACAGCGGTGCCTCCTAAACTCATTTATAAAGAATATATAGAGCCCAAGATCATTAAAATAATATAAAGCCTAATGCATATACTTATGACACAGAATCTGTGTCATAAGTATTTCTTTTATATTATTTTAATGATTATGACAGGGGAGGCACTGCCTCCCCTGACTGCACGTCCCTGATACAGGGGTATATTTATCAAAACATGGAGAGATAAAGTGGAGGATACCGTCAGTGCTGTCGAAAGGTTAGCTGGGCCAGCGTAAAATTTTATTGAGTGTGGATTAATCACGGGAGGCTATGAAAGAATAAAAAGTCCTGTGATGAGCAGGGATAGCGCCTTAAGCCCCTCAGCCTGGGGCTATTCGAAAGGGAGCACAACCAGTGTGATCGCTCCCCCTACCTGCACAGGCAGAGGCTGTTTCTTTAGCCAGAACAGAGCTCTTGCTGCTGTTGCCCGGCAGTGGTGCAAGTAAAAAAAATGCTTTCCGGGTACTGTGTGCGCGCGCCAAAAAATGGGTGTGGCCAAATGTCACATGGGGCGTGGCCAATGAAAATGGGGGCATGATACACCTATGGGGGGAGGAGCAGATACACGTATGACCCCAATAGTGCCAGATACACGTATGACCCCAATAGTGCCAGATACACGTTGCCCCACAGTGCCAGATATACATTGCCCCACAGTGACAGATATACATTGCCCCACAGTGACAGATATACATTGCCCCACAGTGACAGATATACATTGCCCCACAGTGACAGATACACATTGCCTCACTGTGCCAGATACACATTGCCTCACAGTGCCAGATACACAAATGTCCCCACTGTGTCAGATATATATTGCCCCCCAGTGCCAGATACACAAATGCCCCTACAGTGCCAGATATGCCCCTAGTGCCAGATACAGAAATGCCCCCAGTGCCAGATACACAAGTATGCCCCCAGTGCCAGATATGCCCCCAGTGCCAGATATGCCCCCAGTGCCAGATACACAAGTATGCCCCCATTGCCAGATATGCCCTCAGTGTCAGATATGCCCCAGTGCCAGATACACATGTCTCCGCAGTGCCAGATATGGCCACAGTGCCAGATACACATGTCCCCCCAGTGCCAGATATGCCCCCAGTGCCAGATACACATGTCCTTCCAGTGCCAGATATGCCCCCAGTGCCAGATATCCCCCAGTGCCAGGTACACAAGTCCCTCCCAGTGCCAGGTATACATGCCCCCCCAGTGCCAGATATCCCCCAGTGCCAGGTATACATGCCCCCCCAGTGCCAGATATCCCCCAGTGCCAGGTATAACATGCCCCCCCAGTGCCAGATATCCCCCAGTGTCAGGTATACATGTGTACCCCCCCTCCTCCCCTGCTCACCGCTGCCGTCTGTCTGTGTGAGGGGAGGAGAGCGCACCCTGCGGTTCTCCTTCCCCTCAGTCTCCGGCGGGTGTCTCAGTTTAATTCAGCGCCGATCCGTGAGCCAATCAGAGCTCGCACCGCGAGCTCTGATTGGCTCATGGATCAGCGCTGAATTAAACTGAGACACCCGCCGGAGACTGAGGGGAAGGAGAACCGCAGGGTGCGCTCTCCTCCCCTCACATCAGCGGCGGGGACGGCGGGTGCGGCCGGGAGCAGCAGAGGGAGGGAGGGAAGAGGAGCGGCGGCCCGTCGATGTGGGTACGGCATACCCACGGCTAAATTCTTACGGGTACGCCGTACCCACCCGTACCCACACACTTGCACCACTGCTGCCCGGTAAGGAAGAGAGGAGGGGGGAGGATGGCAGCAGACCCGGGTCCCTCAATCAGGCCCAGGACTGGGTAATTTAGTATTCGCCCCGTCCTCTCAGCGGCCCTGGATACAGTAGCAACCAATCGGCTCCTGGCCTTTTTCACACACAGCCTATAAAATAAGTTATGGGTTGAACAGTTCATGCTTTATCTCTCCAAGGTTTGAGATATCTCCCCCACTGTGAGGTGTAACAATCGGTCATTGACCGTTTCCATGGTGACACTCATCGCAGGACTTCATCTCCTCTGAATTTGTGGAGGCTGTGTATTTTGCTATGCAGTGGTGTGTCTAGCAACAAATGGGAACTGATGAGGAGTAGACATTGTCTTAAAATAACTGAGGTACCAATTATGTCACCTGTGCTCAAATATGGATATCCTTAAAACCTGGACTGTTAGTGTGCCTTGAGGACTGTGGTTGGAAACAACTAGTCTAGAGACACCTTGGTCTGTGAAATATGGCCTGGGCTATTATTTTTCATGTCAAACTTACTAGGGCCTTGCTGTTACTGTACCCAAGACTGTTAGCTTAGGGGGTAGTTATTTATTGGATGGACAATGCGATAGGGCTTTTGTTTTCTGTTGCTTATGTCAGTCAATTGCTGAAACATTTAGTACTTCTAAGCAAACTACTGTGTGTAGGTTCATAGGCCAAAGAGTAGCTATTTTGACATGGGTATGGGTCGTTGGGTCGATACAACTTAGGTCGACAGTCATTAGGTTGACCACTATTGGTCGATATGCATTAAGTCGACAGGGTCACTAAGTCGACATGGTCATTAGGTCATCATAGTGGTCGACCTAATGACCATATCCCTTTGACATTACTGAATACAGATGGAATCTTAACCATGGACAGTGATATCCATATTTGTATTTTTATATATATATATATATATATATATAGTCAGTAAACAGAGGATACGGCACTCCAAGACTATTACAACATACCCTCAGGCAGCAAAAGACCAAAGCTGACAGCGCAGCATAATGAAGTCAACGTTTCATTTAATAGGATAAATTTCGTCCTGACGAAATTTATCCTATTAAATGAAACGTTGACTTCATTATGCTGCGCTGTCAGCTTTGGTCTTTTGCTGCCTGAGGGTATGTTGTAATAGTCTTGGAGTGCCGTATCCTCTGTTTACTGACTATACTATTATTTACCGGCACCTGGGCACTACACACCTCTGTGGAGTATAGGAGTGCCAGTCCTTGTTTGCTTCTTATATATATATATATATATATATATATATATATATATATATATATATATGACAAGAATTACTCTCCCACTGCGCTATTTCAAATAAAACACTAAAATTAATTAATTATATGGCTGCCTGTATCCTCTAAGTTCCCTGTTCGGAGGAACTAAATGTGTGAAAATATGAAACGAAATAGAGGAGATGGCGCCAAGGGAGTTATATCAACGCCCTACCTAAAAACGGACCCTTACAGTACTCTCCGGATAAATTACGTCAGATAACAAATACTAACATAAAAATTTATTAAAACAACATATAAACCCGACACAAATGTTCATAAGTATACAGAGTTGATACATTTACATTTGTCGCACAATTTGAACAATCAGTTTGTAGTGATGAGGAAAAAGTAGATATATCACTACGATTTCCTCCTTCTCCTTATTGTAGATTCGGAGGTAACATCAGATAATAGATAGATATTTATATATATAGGAGGTGTAGATGAAACACCCAAATGCTCACCACCTACTGCAACTACAGTAACTAACGTTGGGCATGTAGTGCCCATCTTAGTAACATTGTAAATTTATTTATATATTTTTTGGGGGGAAGGGGGTGCCACACGGTCAAACTTTGTAAATTGTAACTGTTTATTTTGTCTTTAATCAGGCTTGCTTCATCTGTAGCTGGGCTTTTATGAATTAACAGAGAAGAGCCTCAAATCATTCACAAAGTTCTAAGCAACAGTTTCAGGAGCTGGTTAGCACCAAACATAGTGGTATTCAGTCTATGTTCCATGGATATATATATATCCTACTTGATCTGTGAGTTCCCTGAAGAACACCTTAAGGAATACTTCAAAGCCTAAAATGGCTAATAAAAGGCTAAATAGCTTGTACGAAGATCTTTAAGTTTGGATTTATGTCATGAGTTTTGCATAAAGATTTATAAATGTTTCAAGGTAGGCTCTTCATTTTAGGTAAAGTTGCTATTGAGGTGTAGTGGGCGCATAATATTTGTGAAGTGGTAAGGAGGGGGGTATACAGTATCTCTGTTTCCATTTAAAGACCTTGGTGAAGGCAGTACGGAATTAGATTAAGCCAGGACTGCAGAGACAGATAACTCTTCCTTAGGGATAGTGCACAGAAATTGAATAACCACATGACTGTGCATTACAAGCAGAATGATGGACACATCCTACACATTTTTTTTACTCTTATTTATGTACTCTTAGTCAATGAGCTCAGTCATGCAGACCTTATTTAATCAGCTTCTTCCACTTGAAGAGTTTTACTGTGGTTCTCCTGTCTGCAGAATCTCTCCAGCTTCACGTCTGCCCTTTCAACATGCGACTGTAGTACTGCTGCAAGGTTTGCAGAGAAAGCACTGGGCAATTTAGCAAAGCCTGTGATGATTTACATTCAATGCGATTCCTGCATTATGGGTCAAATGTCTGGCAGAAAAAAAACACATTAGCGAATGTTTAAGCCATTTTTTTCTGTTTGTTTTTCTGATTACTTGTGGAAGTCATTTTATACTTCTCTAATGGAGTTGCAGTCAAACAGATGCTTGCTGGGAGATTATCATACTGCCCTTTAAGGGGCTGCAAAAAATAAACACAAAAAAATTGATGTATGGTATGGAATGAGAGGGGCTTTTGTTTCAATGAATGAAATGTGATGTGTTTGGCTGAGAGCTGTTCTGTTCAATATCTAGTGCTGTCATACATACACCACCCATCTGTAATCTATTCACAATATATGCCCCAATGAGATCTTATAAACAGACTGACAGGTGATTGTAAAATTCACCCAGTCTACAGATATTTGATACCCATTAAAACAGCTCCTTAGGTTTCAATACTTGTTGATTTTTCTAATCTGGATCTAATACTGGAAAACCTCTCCTTTACGGACCTATTTACATATGTGTCCTTTTATACTGTGGCTCAAGTTGTGCGAAATAGCTCTTCATGGTGTGCCAGGTTCCGTGCGTTCAGGCACGCTGAGCATCTTTTTCACTCAATGTGCATCTTATTCTAATAAATAAAACAGGATTGGCCAAATGCTGCCCGCCCCATCTTACAGACAGCTCTAGACAACTCTGTCTGGAAGAAGTATATGAGTGGCAAGGTATATGGAAGTCTATGAGTGGCATCATCACTGATGTCGCCAGGCTGGCGAGAATAACTAGAGTCCTTCGTGTGTAACTGGAGGATGCTTTGTGGAAAGTAACGTGGGCGCGGGGGCGCTGAGCTCTAAATATAAGCTCAAGAGTGAGCACAGGGCTTGCATATAAGGCAGTAGGAGATACAGGACTAGCAACCAGGTGCGCAGAGGGGTTGGGTATGGGTTACCTGTGTTTGGGATCCCGCCGGTCACAATACCGATGCCGGGATCCCGGGGTTTAGAATGTCATGCCGACTAACAGGGACTAGCAATGCTAGTCCCTGTTAGTCGGCATGACGACTGTCTGGATTTTGAGGGGGCGGGATGCAGGCAATTGTATTGTGACCGCCGGTCACATAACTACATCTTGTTCAGAGGATTAAGTTTGAGGGTCATGACTGAGGGGGATTTAAGTCTGGCATATAAAGGTGCATTAGTGAGGGTGCTGTGTGTGGCATATTGTCATTTTGGCTTATTACTGTGTCATGCTACCAATCATTATGCTGTGACATATTATCATGTGGGGACATTATGGTGTGACATATTATCATGTGGGGACATTATGGTGTGACATATTATCATGTGGGGACATTATGGTGTGACATATTATCATGTGGGGACATTATGGTGTGACATATTATCATGTGGGGACATTATGGTGTGACATATTATCATGTGGGGGCATTATGCTGTGACATATTATCATGTGGGGACATTATGGTGTGACATATCATGTGGGGACATTATAGTGTGGCATAGTACTATGTGGGGGCATTATGGTGTGGCATATTATCATGTGGGGGCATTATGGTATGACATATCATGTGGGGACATTATGGTGTGACATATCATGTGGGGACATTATAGTGTGGCATAGTACTATGTGGGGTTATTATGGTGTGGCATATTATAATTTGGGACATTGCTTTTTGGTGTATTATGCTATGTATCGCATTAAGCAAAACTGAAAGATAAAATGATTCAAAATAAGTTTGTTTTCAGTTAGTTGTATTAATTTTAGCGGTTCATAAAATAAGATTTACTCCACAGAGAACCCTAACCTAATTGCTGGTAGGCTAACGCTGAGACAACATTTTGCGCCCCCCCCCCCCCCCCCCCCCTGTACGAAGTCATTTTCTTAATACGGCTCACTAAGGGGTCTATTCATGCAGCAGAGAAAAGCCCTGTTTTGCGTTAAACAGGGCTTTTCTCTGCTTACCGCAATTCACAGAGCGGGTTACCGTGGAGAAGTCCCTGACTTCCCCAGCGGCACCCCCGCTCTGTGGCTGAATCGCATCACCATACCTTTGTATGGTGAGTGCGATTCATGAAGGTGCGGAAAGCTCTGCTTTCCGCTTCTCCATGGAGTTCAGGTTCGCCATCTCAGGACGGCGTAACCTGAACTGTGGTGCGGAGACATCAGGGAAGCTCAATGCTTCCCTGATCGCTGCTCTGCACCTTGCGCTGGCTCCGCCCCCCGACCTCCCAGCAACCACTGCGGCCGGCCGGGAGGTCAACACCCTGCGCATGCGCAAAGAGACCCGCCGCTGTAGCCCGCGCATCGCTGGGGAGGACCGCTGGAGATGACCTCACCGCAGGAGCCCCAGACACCGCAGCGCATCGTCGGAAGGGTAAGTATACATGAATTGCTACTTATCACAGCTATACATCGCATCGAAGCGATGCGATGTATAGTGATAAGTAGCAATTATGTTTTCGTTTTCTACATGAATAGACCCCTAAGGGGTCTATTCATGCAGCAGTGAAAAGCCCTGTTTTGCGTTAAACAGGGCTTTTCTCTGCTTACCGCAATTCACAGAGCCGGTTACCGTGGAAAAGTCTCTGACTTCTCCAGCGGTACCCCCGCTCTGTGCCTGAATCGCATCACCATACCTTTTGTATGGTGAGTGCAATTCATGAAGGTGCGGAAAGCTCTGCTTTCCGCTTCTCCATGGAGTTCAGGTTCGCCATCTGAGGACGGCGTAACCTGAACTGTAGTGCGGAGACGGCAGGGAAGCTCAATGCTTCCCTGATCGCTGCTCGGCACCTCGTGCTGGCTCCGCCCCCCGACCTCCCAGCAACCACTGCGGCCTGCCGGGAGGTCATCAAGCTGCGCATGCGCAAAGGGACCCGCCGCTGGACTCCGCACATCGCTGGGAGGGACCGCTGGAGAAGACCTCACCGCAGGAGCCCCAGACACCGCAGCGCATCGTCGGAAGGGTGAGTATACATGAATTGCTACTTATCACAGCTATACATCGCATCGAAGAGATGCGATATATAGTGATAAGTAACTTAACCCTTTCTGGCCAGTCTGAGTGCATTGTGCATGCATGATTGGCTCGTACGTGCGCAGTGAACCGAAATCTCGGACATGTGTTTCCAGTTCTACTTTCGCTAAGAAGTAAATAAAATGCAAAAAAAAAATGATTGAAAGGGAACCCAAAACATGAACCGCAGTGATACTCCTTAAGCAGGCTTACTCATTTTGTTCATCAAGAAACCTAGCGCATAGTTGACCCAGCAGGTTCTATCATCAGAGAAAGGGTTTACCTCATTATAATGCATTGACCTAATAATCTTCATCCAGCTCCTGCTTGGATGATAAGAGTTGCTTATGAACTGCTAAATCTGTGGGTGTACAATGCTCATGTATGTGCTATGACTGATTCTACGTGTTCACCCAGGACAAGGTGTATCCCCACTTTACAGTTTGCTAAAATTCATTTGTGATCACAGTAGGTCTACAGATTGTCATGCACAGGGCGAGAAATGTGTACACAGTGCACCAATGCTTAAGCACTGACCTTTCTAGATGCAGCTCATTTTATTCCTGTAACTTTTTATGTTATTTCCGACAATACTGCTTCGTGGCTTCATTTATGTTTTACCTTAATAATCTGTGTGTGAGAACATCTGGTCTGATTAGTTTTTTTTGTGTCATGTGTGATTTTGAAGTTTTTCTTTATTATAATATATATGAAGTGCATCTAAAAATGCACCTTTACACTTAGATGATAGCACAAATGGTGTAGAAGTTTGCATTACTGAATCACAGCATGGAGGTCTTTGGTTCGATTCCCATGAAAGCCCTATCTGTATGGAGTTTTTATGTCCTCTGTTTGCATGGGTTTCCTCTGGTTGCTCTGATTGGGTGTGGATCATAGGGTCGACCACACTTAGGTCGACAGTCATTAGGTCGACGTGAACAAGGTCGACATGACATGGTGTAGTTTTCTTCGTAAAGTGACCGTGAACCCCAATTAGTGCACCGTGTCCCCTTTGCTACAGGTTACTATTCCCAATCGTAGTGCACGTGGATCGTAAAGTATGAAAAAGTTAAAAAATGTTGACCTTTTTCCATGTCGACCTATTACATGTTAATAGACCATGTCGACCAATAGTGGTCGACATAGAGACCGCATACTTTCTGATTTCCCTCCCACAATTCAAGAACATACTGGTAGGTTATTTGGATTCTGACAAAAAAATGAACCCTAATGTGTAGGTGTATACAAGTGATGGGAAATATAGATTGTAAGCTCCATTGGGGCAGGTACTGCTATGAATGACCAAATATTCTCTGTAAAGCGCTGTGGAATATGTGTGCGCTATATGAACAGCTGTTAATAAACAAATAATAAAGTACAGGAGGAGGGCTGATAATGCAAGACCTTTTTATGGTGAGTAAGCTTTGTGGCATAGAAGGAATACTTGTCCACTTTATCTGTAGCTGGAAAGAGATTTCGGGCATGACATGACAATGGTATTTGTCATAAAGTGGGCACATCAATGTGTAAAGGCCAGTACTCACTGGCCGATGCGGGAGAGATGTGTTCTGAGCGAACTGCTCAGCACATATCTCTCCCGCCGCTCAGCACAGCGCAATGTCAGATTGCTTAGATTTTAAGCAGCGATCGCTCCGTGAGTACCCCTCTTAAGAGGCTAATTGTGAGGTGTGCTATCTTCTACCAGAAAGCAGTGATAAGCAAATTTTGGTACTCCATTTATATCTCCAATGATGTAGTGCTTGATAACGCAATTTGTATCCTCACGGTACATTCCTGCCCACCTTGCAGGCAGATAAGTGCCCTTGAGTGGATTTCCTGCGAGTCTCCAGACATCCCTGGAGCGTAAAGCTGGGTACATATATTGGACGATATAGAGCGTACTCCCAAATCCACCTAATTCATTGTTTAATGAGTTAGGCGATCCCATCGCCCCATCTGATCTGCTGCACGACAGATGGGATGATGCCTCAGATGAAGCGACATTGTTACATTAAGCATGAAAAAATAAATTGCGTCTTTGTACAGCAGTTTGCGTAGTGCGTATGGCAATATGATCTATCCTTACATCGCATTACTGGATTGCACCGTCATTCAGTTGTGTACTCCGTTTAAGTCAGTGATGTATCAAGAGTCGTGTAGACTGCAAGAATAATTGTAATAATAATTTTATTTATATAGCGACTTTTCTCCAGACTTTCTCCTCATCACTTAGCCTGCTTCAGTTGTTTTATACGTCTTTCAATATTTCATCATAATGAAAACTTTAAATATCACTCTAATGCATAAATGTTTTCAGTTATTTATTATTTCTAACCTTGTCCATCCAGATGCCCTATCGTCTCCCAATAAATGTTTTTTTTGTAAGATCGGCCTGTGCAATATTACAGTGTGAATTATAGCCCTGCAGAGCTAACAATATGAAAGCATGTGTTTAAAACCAACATCACCCTATTGTGAGATTCACACAGGCAACTATTATTTTCTCAGTTCAAAATGATTTTAACCTTGTGTTCTAGGAGAAAGCATGTACTTGTGTGTCTGGTTCTCCCTGGCCTCTCCTCCTCCCCCATGGTGCCTTTCATTTATCTTTGTTTATTGTGAGTTCTTTCCCTCAAAATGTAGTGCTTCTTGCTTTGATTCAGCATTCCTCAGGACAGGCAGATAAGAATCCATGTCTGGCGCCTGGGACGGAGCTGCTACCTGATTATCAGCAGACACCCTGGTATGAACGCCCCAGGCTGCTCTATAAGGAGGAAGAGACTTTACAAAGTAATGGCTGGGTCCCGTCCTCAAATCCCCAGTCTGACCAGCTTGGCTCTGCTCCCCATCACAAAAATGTATATCTTGCCATATATCCGGAAATTGCTCCATAAGTTACACCAAGGATCTGCTTTCAAGTCTATTTTCCAAATAAGTGAATAGACGAAAATGAAGAAGAGATGCTTTCTTTATAGCTTTACCATACATGAAAGCGGATACAGTTTGTCTCTAATAAAATTATTTCAATTTATAATTAGGGCACAGATGTTCATAATTTTTTTTTATTTTATATTTTTATTTGATAACATTTTTGGAAAATAATAACATTTAGGTTAAGAACAAACAATAGTTTCACACATTAAGGCCATATCCTATTAGCCACATGCATTTATTGTCCGAAAAAAACTGGCTAATATCTAGAGATGAGCGGGTTCGGTTCCTCGGAATCCGAACCCGCACGAACTTCATGTTTTTTTCACGGGTCCGAGCAGACTCGGATCCTCCCGCCTTGCTCGGTTAACCCGAGCGCGCCCGAACGTCATCATGACGCTGTCGGATTCTCGCGAGACTCGGATTCTATATAAGGAGCCGCGCGTCGCCGCCATTTTCACACGTGCATTGAGATTGATAGGGAGAGGACGTGGCTGGCGTCCTCTCCATTTAGATTAGGGTTGAGAGAGAGAGAGAGAGATTGACCTGAGGCTGTGATACTGTAGAAGAGAGTGCAGAGTTTAGTGACTGACGACCACAGTGACCACCAGACAGTGCAGTTGTTTGTTTTATTTAATATATCCATTCTCTGCCTGAAAAAAACGATACACACAGTGACTCAGTCACATACCATATCTGTGTGCACTGCTCAGCCCAGTGTGCTGCATCAATGTATATATATATCTGACTGTGCTCAGCTCACACAGCTTATAATTGTGGGGGAGACTGGGGAGCACTGCAGTGCCAGTTATAGGTTATAGCAGGAGCCAGGAGTACATAATATTATATTAAAATTAAACAGTGCACACTTTTGCTGCAGGAGTGCCACTGCCAGTGTGACTAGTGACCAGTGACCTGACCACCAGTATATATAATATTAGTAGTATACTATCTCTTTATCAACCAGTCTATATTAGCAGCAGACACAGTACAGTGCGGTAGTTCACGGCTGTGGCTACCTCTGTGTCGGCACTCGGCAGCCCGTCCATAATTGTATATACCACCTAACCGTGGTTTTTTTTTCTTTCTTTATAGTCATACTAGTTACGAGTATACTATCTCTTTATCAACCAGTCTATATTAGCAGCAGACACAGTACAGTGCGGTAGTTCACGGCTGTGGCTACCTCTGTGTCGGCACTCGGCAGCCCGTCCATAATTGTATATACCACCTAACCGTGGTTTTTTTTTCTTTCTTTATACATACATACTAGTTACGAGTATACTATCTCTTTATCAACCAGTCTATATTAGCAGCAGACACAGTACAGTGCGGTAGTTCACGGCTGTGGCTACCTCTGTGTCGGCACTCGGCAGCCCGTCCATAATTGTATATACCACCTAACCGTGGTTTTTTTTTCTTTCTTTATACATACATACTAGTTACGAGTATACTATCTCTTTATCAACCAGTCTATATTAGCAGCAGACACAGTACAGTGCGGTAGTTCACGGCTGTGGCTACCTCTGTGTCGGCACTCGGCAGCCCGTCCATAATTGTATATACCACCTAACCGTGGTTTTTTTTTCTTTCTTTATACATACATACTAGTTACGAGTATACTATCTCTTTATCAACCAGTCTATATATTAGCAGCAGACACAGTACAGTGCGGTAGTTCACGGCTGTGGCTACCTCTGTGTCGGCACTCGGCAGCCCGTCCATAATTGTATATACCACCTAACCGTGGTTTTTTTTTCTTTCTTTATACATACATACTAGTTACGAGTATACTATCTCTTTATCAACCAGTCTATATTAGCAGCAGACACAGTGCAGTGCGGTAGTTCACGGCTGTGGCTACCTCTGTGTCGGCACTCGGCAGCCCGTCCATAATTGTATATACCACCTAACCGTGGTTTTTTTTTCTTTCTTTATACATACATACTAGTTACGAGTATACTATCTCTTTATCAACCAGTCTATATATTAGCAGCAGACACAGTACAGTGCGGTAGTTCACGGCTGTGGCTACCTCTGTGTCGGCACTCGGCAGCCCGTCCATAATTGTATATACCACCTAACCGTGTTTTTTTTTTCTTTCTTTATACATACATACTAGTTACGAGTATACTATCTCTTTATCAACCAGTCTATATATTAGCAGCAGACACAGTACAGTGCGGTAGTTCACGGCTGTGGCTACCTCTGTGTCGGCACTCGGCAGCCCGTCCATAATTGTATATACCACCTAACCGTGGTTTTTTTTTCTTTCTTTATACATACATACTAGTTACGAGTATACTATCTCTTTATCAACCAGTCTATATATTAGCAGCAGACACAGTACAGTGCGGTAGTTCACGGCTGTGGCTACCTCTGTGTCGGCACTCGGCAGCCCGTCCATAATTGTATATACCACCTAACCGTGGTTTTTTTTTCTTTCTTTATAGTCATACTAGTTACGAGTATACTATCTCTTTATCAACCAGTCTATATTAGCAGCAGACACAGTACAGTGCGGTAGTTCACGGCTGTGGCTACCTCTGTGTCGGCACTCGGCAGCCCGTCCATAATTGTATATACCACCTAACCGTGGTTTTTTTTTCTTTCTTTATACATACATACTAGTTACGAGTATACTATCTCTTTATCAACCAGTCTATATATTAGCAGCAGACACAGTACAGTGCGGTAGTTCACGGCTGTGGCTACCTCTGTGTCGGCACTCGGCAGCCCGTCCATAATTGTATATACCACCTAACCGTGGTTTTTTTTTCTTTCTTTATACATACATACTAGTTACGAGTATACTATCTCTTTATCAACCAGTCTATATATTAGCAGCAGACACAGTACAGTGCGGTAGTTCACGGCTGTGGCTACCTCTGTGTCGGCACTCGGCAGCCCGTCCATAATTGTATATACCACCTAACCGTGGTTTTTTTTTCTTTCTTTATACATACATACTAGTTACGAGTATACTATCTCTTTATCAACCAGTCTATATATTAGCAGCAGACACAGTACAGTGCGGTAGTTCACGGCTGTGGCTACCTCTGTGTCGGCACTCGGCAGCCCGTCCATAATTGTATACTAGTATCCAATCCATCCATCTCCATTGTTTACCTGAGGTGCCTTTTAGTTGTGCCTATTAAAATATGGAGAACAAAAATGTTGAGGTTCCAAAATTAGGGAAAGATCAAGATCCACTTCCACCTCGTGCTGAAGCTGCTGCCACTAGTCATGGCCGAGACGATGAAATGCCAGCAACGTCGTCTGCCAAGGCCGATGCCCAATGTCATAGTACAGAGCATGTCAAATCCAAAACACCAAATATCAGTAAAAAAAGGACTCCAAAACCTAAAATAAAATTGTCGGAGGAGAAGCGTAAACTTGCCAATATGCCATTTACCACACGGAGTGGCAAGGAACGGCTGAGGCCCTGGCCTATGTTCATGGCTAGTGGTTCAGCTTCACATGAGGATGGAAGCACTCAGCCTCTCGCTAGAAAAATGAAAAGACTAAAGCTGGCAAAAGCAGTAGCACCGCAAAGAACTGTGCGTTCTTCGAAATCCCAAATCCACAAGGAGAGTCCGACTCCAATTGTGTCGGTTGCGATGCCTGACCTTCCCAACACTGGACGTGAAGAGCATGCGCCTTCCACCATTTGCACGCCCCCTGCAAGTGATGGAAGGAGCACCCGCAGTCCAGTTCCTGATAGTCAGATTGAAGATGTCAGTGTTGAAGTACATCAGGATGAGGAGGATATGGGTGTTGCTGGCGCTGGGGAGGAAATTGACCAGGAGGATTCTGATGGTGAGGTGGTTTGTTTAAGTCAGGCACCCAGGGAGACACCTGTTGTCCGTGGTAGGAATATGGCCGTTGACATGCCTGGTGAAAATACCAAAAAAATCAGCTCTTCGGTGTGGAAGTATTTCACCAGAAATGCGGACAACAGGTGTCAAGCCGTGTGTTCCCTTTGTCAAGCTGTAATAAGTAGGGGTAAGGACGTTAACCACCTCGGAACATCCTCCCTTATACGTCACCTGCAGCGCATTCATAATAAGTCAGTGACAAGTTCAAAAACTTTGGGTGACAGCGGAAGCAGTCCACTGACCAGTAAATCCCTTCCTCTTGTAACCAAGCTCACGCAAACCACCCCACCAACTCCCTCAGTGTCAATTTCCTCCTTCCCCAGGAATGCCAATAGTCCTGCAGGCAATGTCACTGGCAATTCTGACGAGTCCTCTCCTGCCTGGGATTCCTCCGATGCATCCTTGCGTGTAACGCCTACTGCTGCTGGCGCTGCTGTTGTTGCTGCTGGGAGTCGAGGGTCATCCCAGAAGGGAAGTCGTAAGCACACTTTTACTACTTCCACCAAGCAATTGACTGTCCAACAGTCCTTTGCGAGGAAGATGAAATATCACAGCAGTCATCCTGTTGCAAAGCGGATAACTGAGGCCTTGACAACTATGTTGGTGTTAGACGTGCGTCCGGTATCCGCCGTTAGTTCACAGGGAACTAGACAATTTCTTGAGGTAGTGTGCCCCCGTTACCAAATACCATCTAGGTTCCACTTCTCTAGGCAGGCGATACCGAGAATGTACACGGACGTCAGAAAAAGACTCACCAGTGTCCTAAAAAATGCAGTTGTACCCAATGTCCACTTAACCACGGACATGTGGACAAGTGGAGCAGGGCAGGGTCAGGACTATATGACTGTGACAGCCCACTGGGTAGATGTATGGACTCCCGCCGCAAGAACAGCAGCGGCGGCACCAGTAGCAGCATCTCGCAAACGCCAACTCTTTCCTAGGCAGGCTACGCTTTGTATCACCAGTTTCCAGAATACGCACACAGCTGAAAACCTCTTACGGCAACTGAGGAAGATCATCGCGGAATGGCTTACCCCAATTGGACTCTCCTGTGGATTTGTGGCATCGGACAACGCCAGCAATATTGTGTGTGCATTAAATCTGGGCCAATTTCAGCACGTCCCATGTTTTGCACATACCTTGAATTTGGTGGTGCAGAATTTTTTTAAAAACGACAGGGGCGTGCAAGAGATGCTGTCGGTGGCCAGAAGAATTGCGGGACACTTTCGGCGTACAGGCACCACGTACAGAAAACTGGAGCACCACCAAAAACTACTGAACCTGCCCTGCCATCATCTGAAGCAAGAAGTGGTAACGAGGTGGAATTCAACCCTGTATATGCTTCAGAGGTTGGAGGAGCAGCAAAAGGCCATTCAAGCCTATACAATTGAGCACGATATAGGAGGTGGGATGCACCTGTCTCAAGCGCAGTGGAGAATGATTTCAACGTTGTGCAAGGTTCTGATGCCCTTTGAACTTGCCACACGTGAAGTCAGTTCAGACACTGCCAGCCTGAGTCAGGTCATTCCCCTCATCAGGCTTTTGCAGAAGAAGCTGGAGACATTGAAGGAGGAGCTAACACGGAGCGATTCCGCTAGGCATGTGGGACTTGTGGATGGAGCCCTTAATTCGCTTAGCAAGGATTCACGGGTGGTCAATCTGTTGAAATCAGAGCACTACATTTTGGCCACCGTGCTCGATCCTAGATTTAAAGCCTACCTTGGATCTCTCTTTCCGGCAGACACAAGTCTGCTGGGGTTCAAACACCTGCTGGTGAGTAAATTGTCAAGTCAAGCGGAACGCGACCTGTCAACAACATCTCCTCCTTCACATTCTCCCGCAACTGGGGGTGCGAGGAAAAGGCTCAGAATTCCGAGCCCACCCGCTGGCGGTGATGCAGGGCAGTCTGGAGCGACTGCTGATGCTGACATCTGGTCCGGACTGAAGGACCTGACAACGATTACGGACATGTCGTCTACTGTCACTGCATATGATTCTCTCCCCATTGAAAGAATGGTGGAGGATTATATGAGTGACCGCATCCAAGTAGGCACGTCACACAGTCCGTACTTATACTGGCAGGAAAAAGAGGCAATTTGGAGGCCCTTGCACAAACTGGCTTTATTCTACCTAAGTTGCCCTCCCACAAGTGTGTACTCCGAAAGAGTGTTTAGTGCCGCCGCTCACCTTGTCAGCAATCGGCGTACGAGGTTACATCCAGAAAATGTGGAGAAGATGATGTTCATTAAAATGAATTATAATCAATTCCTCCGTGGAGACATTGACCAGCAGCAATTGCCTCCACAAAGTACACAGGGAGCTGAGATGGTGGATTCCAGTGGGGACGAATTGATAATCTGTGAGGAGGGGGATGTACACGGTGATATATCGGAGGATGATGATGAGGTGGACATCTTGCCTCTGTAGAGCCAGTTTGTGCAAGGAGAGATTAATTGCTTCTTTTTTGGTGGGGGTCCAAACCAACCCGTCATATCAGTCACAGTCGTGTGGCAGACCCTGTCACTGAAATGATGGGTTAGTTAAAGTGTGCATGTCCTGTTTATACAACATAAGGGTGGGTGGTAGGGCCCAAGGACAATTCCATCTTGCACCTCTTTTTTCTTTTCTTTTTCTTTGCGTCATGTGCTGTTTGGGGAGGGTTTTTTGGAAGGGACATCCTGCGTGACACTGCAGTGCCACTCCTAGATGGGCCCGGTGTTTGTGTCGGCCACTAGGGTCGCTTATCTTACTCACACAGCTACCTCATTGCGCCTCTTTTTTTCTTTGCGTCATGTGCTGTTTGGGGAGGGTTTTTTGGAAGGGACATCCTGCGTGACACTGCAGTGACACTCCTAGATGGGCCCGGTGTTTGTGTCGGCCACTAGGGTCGCTTATCTTACTCACACAGCTACCTCATTGCGCCTCTTTTTTTCTTTGCGTCATGTGCTGTTTGGGGAGGGTTTTTTGGAAGGGACATCCTGCGTGACACTGCAGTGCCACTCCTAGATGGGCCCGGTGTTTGTGTCGGCCACTAGGGTCGCTAATCTTACTCACACAGCTACCTCATTGCGCCTCTTTTTTTCTTTGCGTCATGTGCTGTTTGGGGAGGGTTTTTTGGAAGGGCCATCCTGCGTGACACTGCAGTGCCACTCCTAGATGGGCCCGGTGTTTGTGTCGGCTACTAGGGTCGCTTATCTTACTCACACAGCGACCTCGGTGCAAATTTTAGGACTAAAAATAATATTGTGAGGTGTGAGGTATTCAGAATAGACTGAAAATGAGTGGAAATTATGGTTTTTGAGGTTAATAATACTTTGGGATCAAAATGACCGCCAAATTCTATGATTTAAGCTGTTTTTTAGGTTTTTTGGAAAAAAACACCCGAATCCAAAACACACCCGAATCCGACAAAAAAAATTCGGTGAGGTTTTGCCAAAACGCGGTCGAGCCCAAAACACGGCCGCGGAACCGAACCCAAAACCAAAACACAAAACCTGAAAAATTTCCGGCGCTCATCTCTACTAATATCACTATTTTAGCCACATGGTGAGTATCAAGCTATCCCATTTTTTTTGCCCGAAAAATACTTGTTTTCTGGCAATAACACATCCAGGATAAGTACCTGATCCCATGTATTATGGCGGCACTGAAGGGCTGCTTATCGGGAAATAAGCTTTGTGTGCATAATTCTCAATGCTGTGTCGGCATCAATAGGATAGCCCCTGGTGAATCTATTAGCTGTGGTAATTTACCGATGCTAATCGGATCTGATATCGTTAGGCTTTTACAACTGTATGAGAACACAGCTTTCAAAGGCCTTCACTTTAACCACGTCTGATTAAAACTTTCCTATCGTATTATCACAGTTGGCATCTTAGTATTTATTAAGCTACAATCAGATTTTAAAATCAGATTGCAATCAGTATGGTTTTATTTGCTACCTTATTCTTGATAACATTTATTACACTGCTAAAAGAAGTTTTAGTATGCATTGCAGCAGGGCCTGATATAGGGCCACATGGGTTCAGTCCTGAGCTGGGCTCTATACTGAGAAGGGGAGGATCTGTGACCTGTTCTGTGGGAGTGTACACCGTCTACACTATCAGCCCCACTGTCTCTCTAAGGGCGGGATGTACAAAGGGTGCAGGGTATATCCCGGCCAAACATCACAATGCTAATAATCACATATGTACTGATGTATGCGATTAGTATTGCAAAGGACAGCTTTTCTGGAAAGAGCTGCCCTTTGCAAAGCCGGCACTGCCGGTTGAGAGGGTATTTGTGGGTCTCCTCCACCTCCTAGCTCCGGGAGCCTCCTGTTGGTGACGTCTGCAGCAAGTCCCAGGCTCCGCCTTCCTGCAGCCAGAAGGTGAGGTTGGTCAGCTGTCTGTGTTGCTGGGGGAGAAGGAGGTTGGGGGATACAGGAGTGTGGCAGGAGGCTGAAAGCACAGGAGGTGAGGAGTGCCGAAATGAGCGTTTACTAGGGGCTTCTGTGGGGAGAGGCAGCGGGATGCAGAAAGAAGCCAATAGGCTTCTATAAGGTAAGCTGGCGTTACCTTCCACAATGGTAAGCGGATGTCCAGTGCTTAGTACATATGAAAATGTGGTAAAACCTTGAAAATGGTTTGTTTGTTTGTTTGTTTATTTGTTTTTACCACATTTTTACTTTACCACACCCTGCCTTAAATGCGGAAAAGTAGAAAATGTGCATAATTTTGTGTGGCAAGCTACCATGATGATGGGCCTATATTTATGTGCAGGCCTGGAGCTCTGGTCCTATCCATCACATTGTTAATCTGGCCTTGCATTGCAGCAAACTTTTTCAATTATATGATGACCTTTCTACATCTCCAAAATTCATTTAACATCTTTATCTACAGTCACGGGGGCAGATTCAATTAGCCTCAGTGTTTACTACACAGGTAAGAACTCAGGGGCTTAATTTCCAGAGTTAGTCAATTATTGTTTGGAATCTATGGGTTAACCCTGTGCGATAAGCACATTTCCAGTGTGATATTATAATATTGTTGATTTAGGACTGTAGGTTACCTATAAACAGGGTTGGGGGGGAAAAAATGTAAAAAAAAAAAAGAACCTTCTGTTTTTCGGTTTAACCAGATTACTTTTTTTAGTTAAAACCCAATTTTTTATTTTTTTTTGCATTATTGTTTTAATGGAGAAAAAATGTAATCCTGTATTGAAAACCTCGATCAACCATGTTTTAATACTTTCGAACATATAATAATGTTATTAGGCTTTGATTTATTTTACATATAATAATAACACAAAATTTTTACTGCTTATTATTCCTATCATATATGTGGATAGACTAAACATATTAATACATACAAAGTATACTCATAGATAGATGAAATGGAAAATAAGAACTTCAAGTGAATGTTAAGCATTAGTCTTACTTCTTATGAAATAAATCTGAATAGTAATACAAAATGGAAAATGCAAAACCACTTTTCAGGGAAACACTCACACACACAAAGTAAGAGTAAAGCATAAGCTCTGGGCATGTCACTGGCATTAAACATTTTTAATAAAAACACTTTTTTTTCCTCCGTATAATAGGCTTTTTTTAATGTTTATTTTTATGTTTTTTAAAAAGTCACGGTGCCGTACCTGTACTAACAGCCTAATAAAAAAAAAACCAGCAGTTTTTATTAAAGAAAAAACATTTGTGAGCTGAAGTTAGCAGGTCGAGGGAATATGGTGGGGGGGAATCTGCGCGCTCCTGCGCAGCCACTCAGGTGGAACATGCCTAGAGCCGCCTGCCTCACAACGTTGTCCTCACACATACAAGAATAATACATGGCACTAGCTTCTCCCCCCCCTGCTGAAAAAGGTACATTGCGTTGGTGCACAGCACCTGCTTCCCTCAGAACAGATCTAGCAATTGGGTCAAATATCCTATTTCTCTGGATATCAATACAGTATCTCAAATCGTGACTGTCCGACCTAAATTTAGGACAGTTGTGAGGAATGTGTTTTATGCCCATTAAAAGGCAGATGTTACAATTTCTAAGCATTAATAGATGTATTCATAAGTTAAATACCACTAACGCAGACATCAAGTAAAACTACATTTTTATGTCCCCTTTATTGTGCTGCCCTTAATGCTTTCTATTTGAAACAGTTGTCTCACTATAGACACACCCCTGATGATGACTTGTTTATTGCTGCCCTGTAAATAGATGATGAAGCTGCCCTGGGATCTGACTAACACTTCAGGTGGGTAGAGCCTTTTTCTCACACCTTCTAAGTGGTTATTAAACACATTATGCATTGCGTTGGTGTGTCCTACATCCGCTAACATGCTTTGTACATACAGTATGCCTGGAAAAATATGTTACAGGGTTTTTATAAAGAACGTCTTCCAACTGACTCCCTTCTAGAACGTCTAAATCCGATGAATCTGTGCGTTGTCTTTAAAAGTATACAGTATTTGGAATTGATCATGTGTACCAGTAAATGTTTTAGTGCTTTTTAATGGTTGTTGCTGCGTTTGCCAGGTTATGTTTTATGATTATTTATACAAATGTGTCCTCATACATCATTGCTACAGTCGCTCCAAGCAGACCCTTTCAGCGCACTAGGTCACCTAAGACTCTGCTAGCGTTGGGCGTCTTTCTGCTGAATATGCGTCATAATTGCAATGCAATGCAACTTGGATGCATCAGGAGACTGTGTAGATTAATTTGATATGGGACACTTGTATATCTGTGCGCAACGGAGTCTCTGAATCTGCATACGAAGTGCTACAATGCAGAAACCATGGCTTTTTCCATACCAAGTTCTGTTGTGCTCCGTATACAGACTAAGCTGTACACATATACACAAGTGTTTCATATCAAATTAATCAGGGCAGTCTTCTGGTACATCCTAGTTTAATTGCATTGCAACTAGGGAAGCCAATCCCAGGCCATTTTTTTCAATCCTGGTGTCCTGCCCCCTCACCCCGCCCCGCACACATAACTAACCGGATACCGTGGGCGGGTGGGTGGGAAACTCCACAGCCTCTCTCTTTCCCCCAGCGGCACAGTGTGACCTCACGCTGCGCTGGGGAGCCAGAAGAAGGAAGCCGGACAGCGTTTGAGCATCCTGTGGACGCTCAACGCTGAACCCTCAATCCCCGGGATTGGACCTTCCAATTCCAGGATTGAATCCCTGCCATTTTTGGCCCTAAATCCCGGGATCCTGCCAATCCCGATCCCGATATTGGCCACCATAGTTGCAACTAAGATGCATTTTCAGTAAAGATAGACGCTAGCAAAATTTTCTGTGATCTGTTGTCCCGACTCGTGCTAGGCATGTCGTGCTACATGGCATGTTGAGGCTAGATGACACACATCTGTAGGTAAAACATTTTTAAGGCACATGCTTGTACACGTGTGCTTGCATTGGCAGCACTGGACAGAAACCTCAGTATGGTTTGACATTGGCATATCAGCATTTCATAGCTGTGTAGTTGTTGATCTACGGCAGTCTCTTCCTGAGTTGCATCTATTATTGTCTGTGTGTGTTTTGGTGTGCCGTCACGAGAATGTCGAAGCTTGAATTAAAGCATCGAATGAACATTAAATTTATTGTTAAACTTGGCAAGGGTGGAAGCAAAATCAGAGAGCTGTTAGTGCAAGTTTACATGGGTAATCCTATGAAGAAAACCGCAATTTACAAGTGGGTGCAGAGGGAAAAGAAAGAGTTACTGACTATGACCGATCATCGGGACGGCCAGCAATGAGCAGACCACTGCAAATGTTCAGCAGATTGTGCGTGAATAGGGCAAGTAAACATCGACAGAGAAAAAGTTAATAAAAAACTAAAGCAACCCAAACTTTTTGACAACTCGTGGATCTTGCACCACAAAGGTGCACCTGCCCACATGGCACTGTCTGTAAAGGAGTTTTAGCTAGTAAACATAAAACTGTACTTGAATACCCAACCCATTCACCAGATATAGCCCCCAATTACTTCTTTCTGCTCCCGAAGATAAAGGAAATATTGAAAGGAAGACATTATGATGACCTCAGGAGTCATATGACAGCAGCTCTGATAGCCATCCCACAAAACTGGTTCCAAAATAGTTTTGAGGGGTGGACTAGGCACTGACATCGGTGCATAGCTTCCTAAGGGGAGTAATTAGAATGTGACCACATTGATATTCAGCAATGAGGTATGTAGAATGGGTGGTCTTCTGTTTTCTGGCGACCGGGCTCCGACGACCAACATACCGGCGCCATAATCCCGACCACCGGCATACCGACATCTTTTGTCCCTCTTGGGGGTCCACGACCCCCCTGGAGGGAGAATAAATAGCGTGGCGCACCACCATGCCCGCAGTGTGGCGATCGCAGCGAGCCCGCAAGGGGCTCATTTGCGCTTGCCCAGCTGTCTGTTTGCCGGCGGTCGGGATTCCGGCGCCGGTATGCTGGTCGCCGGGAGCCCGGCCGCCGGCATACCCTACTACACCCATGTAGAACATTTACCGAGATGAGTTCGCAAACTTAGTTGTCAGACCTCTTATATGCTACAAACTACAAAATATAAATGTAGATTCTACAGCTCCTTTTTCTTACTTTTAAAATGCCACTGCTTAGGCCAACATTTTAAATATTTGCCTTTAGATCAGCATTTAAATGTGATGAATCAGTGACACAGCTTTTCAAGCTCTCGAAGGCCAGGCAGCCAGCAAGATGTAAGTACTGTTTATGCAGTCCTCCTTTTAGGTTTTTGTAGGGGAGGAAAATACCATAAATATTTCATATATTCCTTGGGTGTGCATTAAAATAAAGAACTAAATTGTATTGCTTTAATGCCTTCCTGGAGCTCTTGTATCCCAGCTGAAGGGGAAGGTGCAAGAAAACATGGGCCCATCTCCATGGCTGTCTGCCTCCATCTCTTCCCTTTCAAATCGTAAATATAAAGCCATTAGCTTCAAAATGCAAAGGGCATAAATCCGTCAGAATGCTTCCAGGATAGGTCGTAAAAACCAATGTCTATTAGCGGACATTTAAACTCTCTGCCTAACCGCGTGTACTTGGATTCATATACTAAGATTCTTGTAATTGAAGGGAAAGGCGCATTAACTGTGCACTGCAGTGGATCCTATCAGGCATAGCTGGAGATTGCTACAAGAAAGTCTAAAATTAGGACCATCTTTTTAACTAAAATTGGCCAGACTGTTTGGACTTTCAATATGATATACCATGCTTTAAAAATTCAATCAGCTTGGAAATCTCTGTTCTGAAGCCATAGTGAAACCTGTATCAACATTAATTAAATTACATAATGGCGGATATGCCATTTAACGGGTGTGGTATGCGTCACGCATACCTCCGCCAGGATCCCAGTAGCGGAATGCAAACATAGGGGAACGAGCGCAACAAGTCCCTTGCGGGCTCACTGTGCTCGCCACGCTGCAGGCTTGGTGGCACCTGTGGTCGCCATGGGTTCTATTCCCACTCTATTGGTGTCGTAGACACCCACGAGTGGGAATAGCCCATGTTGGTCGGCATGCCAACCGTCTGGATTGTGAGGGTGCAGGATGTAGGGGGAGGTAATGTGACCAGCGGTTTCCTGACCACCGGTCACATAACCACATAACTACATCCCCATTTAACAACATTAAGACTCATCCGCTGTACTGAGTTTTATTCAGAATTATGTGAATACATGTATATAGATATAAATATATAAAATGTAAGTATGTGTGTGGTTATATACAGTATGTGTGTGATGAAAATATATGTCTGTATACACTGTGCTGCGCAAAAGTTTTAGGCAGGCGTGGAAAAAAATGCTTTCAAAAAATAGAAGTGTATATAGTTTGTTTTTATCAATTAACAAAATGCAAAGTGAAAGAAAACAAGAGAAATCTGAATCAAATAATATTTCAATATTCACATCAAATCACCCTTTGCCTTCAAAACAACATCAATTCTTCTAGGTACATTTGCACACAGTTTTTCAAGGAACTCTGCAGGGAGCTTGTTCCAGACATCTTGGGGAACTAACCACAGATCTTCTATGAATGTAGGCTTGCTTAAATCCTTCTGTCTCTTCATGTAATCCCAGACAGACTCCATGATGTTGAGAACAGGGATCTGTGGGGGCCATAGCATCGCTTCCAAGACTACTTTTTTTCTTTCTTTACTCTATAGATGATTTGGTCAGGATTAATGGTGGCCTCAATACTGAGAAATACAGGCAGGTTCTTATCCATCATACAGTACCATCAGGGAGGCATCTGATTGGCTCCAAATGTATTTTGCAGCACATACATACAGCCGATGTCATTAAGAACTGTCTGCAGCATAAAGAAGAACAAGGAGTGCACATTGTACACACTTACAAACTTGGGTTAATTTTTTAAAAGGAACCAAGTAATCTACCTGTATATTTTTGGATTGTGGGAGGAAACCCATGCAAGCACGGGAAGAATATACAAACTCCACACAGGGCCAAGGTGGGAATCAACCCCATGACTTAAGTTCTGTGAGGCAGTAATGCTAACCATTACACCATCCGTTCTGTACCTAACTGTAGCAATGTGGTGAGTGTTTTGTGGCCTGACCGGATAAAACAGTACTTAAACATGAGATGCAGTCTGTGTTGTTCACCAGCATAATGTTTATTATTGCTTGCGGATTTCCTTCAGGTTGGTTGTAAGACACGTGTGGTCTGCATTTTTCAAAAAGTGCCACATATTCTAAAAAAAATTGATATATGCACATTGACTTGGCCATTGTAGAACATTCAACATTTTGTTGTTCAACCATGCCGCTATTGCTTTGATCTTGTACTTGGGATTATTGTCCTACTAAAAAGTAACCTTTCTCCCATGTTTTAGTTTCCTAGATAAGCAGCTTGTCTTGCAATATCTCCCTGTATTAAGACCAATATATCGTCCCTTCAATTGTAATAAGATGCCCAGTCCCTGCTGAGGAATAGCATCTCAACAACCTGATGCTGCCACCCTTATGCATACTGTTGCAATGGTGTTTGGTGAGGAATGGTCAGTCTGAGCAACGCCTGGTGTTTCAAATTTGTGTCAAAAGGCTCCATTTTTGCCTCATCTGACCACAAAACCATATTCCACATTTTAGCTGGGTCACTTTCATGTGTTTTTTATTCAGTAATATCTTCTTTATAGCCACAGACAATACTTTCCTTGCGAGTCTCCCTGCTTTGAGGCTGAAAGACGACTTTGTCTAGGCAGTGCCTGAGCGGTATGATGCAGTTTTCATTTCCTCCCAATAGTAATCCAACAGTGCTCAATGCATATCCAAGCACTTTAATACTGTTTTCTGGCCTTTTCCTCTCTTGTTCGTGTCTATAACTTGTATCTTTTTAGTTTTCTTAGAATGCTCATTGGTCTTCATTTTCACAGTTTTCTTCTGATTCCCAGAATGACCAATGGTGTTTAAATTAGGGAGCTTTTATTCATAAACACTGACCCTCTACTTTTAATGATTCACAGATAGAGGCTAGTTTAAAGCCAGTTGATATGGCAATATCTTTTGTCTATTTAAACTTGGATCTTCCGCAGCATAAAGGTTGCATAATTATGCAAGCAGCATTTTTCAGCTTTCGTAATAAAAATTATAGTTAAAAAAAATCAGCAGCTGGACAATAAATTATGAGTTTGAAAATTTACTTCAAGACACTACTGGTTTGTAATAAAAATACTTTCTGGAAAAATGGTTCAAGTGTCAGTTGTGATAGAGACAAATCTGTTTTTTTTTTGTGTGTGTGGGGGGGGTTCCCCCGGGGAGTTGAATACTTTTACAAACCACTGCATTATTTGGATGACTGTATGGCAAAAGGTCAATATCGCGAGAGAGAAGTGAGTAATAGCTACCTAAGAAACAGTATTCTAGTATATAGCAGCAATAACTTATTATCGCCATAATAAAAGTCATTTTTATTTTATATTAATAAATAAGCCACTACAACTTAATATCATGACACATAACTCTATTTGCATAATAATAGTGAATGTCTGTAATAAATATAAGCTTTAACTGTATGGTATGAGCAGAAATTATTTCAAAGAGAACAAGGACCATTTGCTGAATCTGGGGGGAGTTATCTCTGGGAAGGAGAGACTATTCCTTTAATGTAAAGTAATTGTTCCGACATTCAGTGAAGGTGAATGAATTCAAACTGCTTTGGTTAGGCACTGGGGAGCCCTTATAGTTAGAAAGAAAATATAAAAGTCAGTCTCCAATTTTTTTTTTTTATTAGATCTTGAAAGCGACCGATGGAAATGAGTCCAGTGGCCCATGCATATGCCACAGCACTGTCTACTAGTCTATTGTTCCAATCAGTGTGACAAAATCTATCGTTTTGGGCACTTTTTTGATGATGATGATTATTATTATTATTATTATTATTATTACAAATCTTTTGGAAGGGCAATTTAAATAAAAATGAAGGTACTCTTAAGATTTTCTCCATTTGGAGGACTGCTGTAAGGACTGTACCTTTTTGAAGTCCTATCTGTTTTAGTGAAATAGATGACGTATTTAATTTCTCCCCAAGGTTGTGATCACTTGGGGAGAAATTTTGTACATACAGTACAGCACACTTGCAGTGCATTCGGAAAGTATTCACAGCGCTTCACTTTTTCCACATTTTGTTATGTTACAGCCTTATTCCAAAATGGAATAAATTCATTTTTTCCCCTCAAAATTCTACACACAATACCCCATAATGACAACGTGAAAAAAAGTATTTTTGTGATTTTTGTTAATTTATTAAAAATAAAAACTAAGAAATCACATGTACATAAGTATTCACAGCCTTTGCCATGAAGCTCAAAATTGAGTTCAGGTGCATCCTGTTTCCACTGATCGTCCTTGAGATGTTCCTACAGCTTAATTGGAGTCCACCTGTGGTAAATTCAGTTGATTGGAAAGGCACACACCTGTCTATATAAGGTCCCACACTTGACAGTGCATGTCTGAACACAAACCAAGCATGAAGTCAAAGGAATTCTCTGTAGACCTCCGAGACAAGATTGTCTCGAGGCACAAATCTGGAGAAGGGTACAGAAAAATATTTGCTGCTTTGAAGGTCCCAATGAGCACCGTGGCCTCCATCATTCGTAAATGGAAGAAATTTGGAATCACCAGGACTCTTCCTAGAGCTGGCCGGCATTCTAAACGGGCCCTAGTCAAGGAGGTGACCAAGAACCCGATGGTCACTCTGTCAGAGCTACAGCATTCCTCTGTGGAGAGAGGAGAACCTTCCAGAAGGACAACCAGCCCTGCAGCAATCCACCAATCAGGCCTGCATGGTAGAGTGGACAGACGGAAGCCACACCTTAGTAAAAAGCACATGCAGCCCGAATGGCATTTGCCAAAATGCACCTGAAGGACTCTCAGAACATGAGAAACAAAACTCTCTGGTCTGAGGAGACAAAGATTGAACTCTTTGACGTGAATGCCAGGATTCATGTTTGGAGGAAACCAGGCACCGCTCATCACCAGGCCAATACCATCCCTACAGTGAAGCATGGTGGTGGTAGCGTCATGCTGTGGGGATGTTTTTCAGCAAGAGGAACTGGGAGACTAGTCAGGGTAGAGGGAAAGATGAATGCAGCAATGTACAGAAACATCTTGGATGAAATCCTGCTCCAGAGCGCTCTTGATCTCAGACTGGGGCGACGGTTCATCTTTCAGCAGGACAACGACCCTAAGCACACAGCCAAGATATCAAAGGAGTGGCTTCAGGACAACTCTGTGAATGTCCTTGAGTGGCCCACCAGAGCCCAGACTTGAATCCGATTGAACATTTCTGGAGAGATCTGAAAAGGCTGTGCACCAACGCTTCCTGTCCAACCTGATGGAGCTTGAGAGGTGCTGCAAAGATGAATGGGCGAAACTGCCCAAAGATAGGTGTGCCAAGCTTGTGGCATCATAATCAAAAGGACTTGAGGCTGTAATTGCTGCCAAAGGTGCATCAACAAAGTATTGAGCAAAGGCTGTGAATACTTATGTACATGTGATTTTTGTTATCTTTTAATACATTTGCAAAAATAAAAAAATAAAAACTTTTTTTACGTTGTCATTATGGGTATTGTGTGTAGAATTTTGAGGGAAAAAATGAATTTATTCCATTTTGGAATAAGGCTGTAACATAAAAAAATGTGGAAAAAGTGAAGCACTGAATATTTTCCGAATGCACAGTATCTGTAAGCTCAATGAAGGACAATGCATTGACCTCTTTCTAGGCTCACACAGCAAGTCTCTGATACATACCCATCATGCCTTTCATTAATGCACAAGTTCAGTAAAAAGGGACTATTTTAATCCCAGGAATCAATCAATAAGGACTGCTTGTGCAACACACGGCCAACTAGTCTCTAAGGTGCTCATCTACGGGCAGCACGGATGGTGTAATAGTTAGCATTAATGCCTCACAGCACTAATGTCATGGGTTAGATTCCAAACATGGCCCTAACTGTGCGGAGTTTGTATATTCTTACCGTATGTGCATGGGTTTCCTTCGGGTACTCTGGCTTCTTCCCACAATCTTAAAAAATATACAGGTAGGTTAATTGGATCCCAACAAAAAATAAAAATAACCCTAGCGTGAATGTGTGTGCATGTGGTAGGGAATATGCCCTTCTGCTCCACGGGAGGTTTCTGTCCTCCCTGAGCTCGCCTTAGGACACCTGCGTTACGGTTTGACAGGTGTACCGCCCTGCTGGGGCAGGGACTGATGTGAATGGGCAAATTTTCTCTGTATAGCGCTGCAGAATATGTGTGCGCTATATAAATAACTGGTAATAAATAATCTGTATTAGACCTTCTTTTCCAAAATGCAACCAATAACCGGAACAATAGCTTATACTTTGCTACATTTCTGTAAATGCAATGTGAAACCTCTTTTAAACACACACTCACTAAGGAGAATATTCAGCTGTGGGCGATGTTTTTGCCACTGCGAGTTATTACTGTAATACAGTAGCTGCACTTTGCGGCAGCTCAGACTAGCAACATTTTGTATGCAGCCCTTTGGAAGGAGAAGTGGGCTGTAAGGGGTGCGCGTTTCGGTGCCATTGCTGGCTACTTGCACCCTTTGCCCACAATTTGATTCCACCTGATAATCATATGCAACTTATGAGTAGTATTTAGGGTTTCTTAGTCCAATGAGATCTTTTAGATTCTGCTCCAGCTTTCAAGCTTACAAGTGTAATAAAACTTTTTATTTTTTAAACAAAGTTTACCATAACATTCCAGTGATCACTTGTAGTTCTTCGTTCTATTGATAAGACAGTCTATAACATTTGACTGCTGTGCCTCCATGATAATATCTTAAAATACCCTTTGTCAGGTAGGTCATGGATAGGAAATGAGTAAATTAGATTAGCTCTGCTCTGATTGTTGTACGAGTGCATATGGACTCTTCAAAGAGGGAGTAATGTGCAAACTAAGAGTATCTCGCTGCTAATGGGACCTTGAATTTTTAGAATAGGCCGTTAATAGTTGTTTGAGATAATTACATGCAGTGGTCATTATTTACCATTTGATATGGGGAGGAAGAAGGCATCAAGGACAGGCAAGCCAGCTCCTAGTCACCTCATTAAGTTAATAGCAAATGGCATTATGCTGTTATAGCTCTAATGCAGAAGAGGAGGAAACGAGCTGGCCTGAATCAGGTTTGGGTGCAGTTCTTTTTTAAGTGAACAACCATAGTTTATGTTGGGTAACAAGTCATTGATCCAAGGCCACACATCATTCCATTTAAACAGGATTCAGTGATGTTAAATGTGGTAACGTTAGAAAAGGTCATGGGTACTGGATCCCTAATTGTGACAGTATGTTTATGTGTCCTATTTTCCTAAAAGTTGAATTCATCTGACTGTTTATCTAGGCTGATCGATCTGGAAATAATAGCTATAATAAACGTTACTTGCTAGGACAATCCCAGTAGATTGTGAATGCAGCATCAGGGTGGAGTGCTCATTAGGATCCTTATTAAATCTTCTCTTTCTGGATTGCTCAGTTATTTCTATAGTGTCAACCTACTGTGCTGCACTTTTTAGTTGGGTACAAATGCCATACTAAAATAAGTCTTTATCAAACGGACACAGAGATAAGTGGGCCTTGTTCACAAGCTTCCAAACTATGTAGAATAGGGGTTTAGAGCATGAGTCAGATTGCATTGGGAACAATGGCAGTATAGCAGGCATACTGTATGAGATAGCTCTGTGGTACTTGAGAACACCAGTATTTGTGCAGATGATAGCAGGGGAAATTCCCAGTGCTGCTCATTGCCTGAGAGCCCATACATACACTACTCCTCATAACATCCTGTCTCTACTTCACTATAAATATAGACCGGTAAGCCAAACCAAACACCTGCTGTACATGGCATGCACAGATGTAATGGAGGGGGAGGTGGCTAGGGATGGGCAAGGTAAGAAACATTTATGCCCCCTGTAGACTGGGCACAGCCCCTGTGTGGTCTTGTCACACAACCTCCGGGCACATGCTAACTTGTGCTCCACATTTACTTCCTCAGTGGGCCTTTCGTACCCCAATACAGTACTGTAAAATGTGCTTAGTAGAACTATATGGTCCTGTCCATGAGCAGTGCTTGTGGATGTTTGAGCAAAAGCACTAAAGGGTAGGGGAACGTCTTTTAAGAATAAAAATTACATAAAATTGGTCCAGCCTGACAAAAGTCCTGTCACCAGGAATAGAAGCATGTTATCGGTGAGGGATTCATTTTAGATAGGATTCTGTGAAGTACAAGTAACTAATATAGGGACTACCAGAGTGAGAGTGCAGTGCGTTTCCTCTAGTGTAAGGCATAGTGCACCCCTCCTGGGGATAGTAGTAGCAATTGAGAGTTGAGGAGTTGATTTGGCCTCCTAAAGCGCAAGAGTTCTTTAATACAGTTCCATGACACCTAAAGTAACTTCTAATGGCTATAATAATTTAGAACACAACTTAATTCTTTAAATGACCCCTTCTTCTCATGTACAGTATAGGTGTGGTATTGAAGGTCGACAGTGTCTAGGTCGACCACTATTGGTCAACAGTAACTAGGTCGACAGGGTCTCTAGGCCGACATGGTCTAGGTTGACATGAGGTTTTTTTAAATCTTTTTTTTGTCGCTTTTGTTGTACAGTGACTGGGAACCCAAATTAGTGCACCGTGTCCCCTCGCATGGCTCGCTCACCATGCTTCGGACAAGGTGTCTCACTCCGCTACCGCTGCACTCTGCACAGTTTACCATTCCCAATCGTAGTCCACGTGGATGGTTATAGTATGAAAAAGTAAAAAAAAATAAAAAAAAATGTGAAAAACTCATGTTGACATTTTGACCTGTTGACCTAGAACATGTCGACCTAGAAACCCTGTCGACCTAGACACTGCCGACCTAAGTCTTGTCGACCTAGAGACCGGATACCGTACAGTACACTGTGGTATTTATTTTCAGCCTTGCCTAATACCAGGAACTAGCTTTATAAATGTGTTCCATGTTGCTTGTTAGTTGCATCACAACGGAGTCACTGGGGTAACATGGCCTACGGAAGTCTCTTTATTGCTTGCCCTTAGAAATCTTCAGTTAAAGTCATCTGACTTCATGCAACTGAAAGATTAACTGCAGGAGATATAAGAGTGTCAGAGCCTCTCTCTCTGAAGCTTAAGCTGTGCCCTGCTGGATCCGCTGTCTCAACGTAACACTGTTACATCTGCACCATTCTTCCTTTTTATTCCAGGCGGTTTAAATCAAGATTTTAGATTTAACAGTTGTTAAGATTATGGAATTTCCACCATCTCTTTCGCTTGAAGTGGACTTGTCACGTCATGTCATTCCTGCAAATCCAGCCCATTTATGTATTGACCTTTTTATGTTGTCTAATATCCATTTTTGTGTTTTAAATGAGAGAGTGGTAATGCATTTGATTTCAACAGATGTTACACATTATTGTAGTGAATGGACCTCTTACAAAGATTGGGCATATTTCACAAAGGGTTGCAACAACATCTCGGGATGTTTCATTGTGTAAACATTTTTTTATTAAAACAATAGTGATTGTATAAGGGACTATTTATTAACCTTTTATGGTAGAAAGTAATTTTCTCTGGTTTTGTTCTGTTTCCTGAGATCTCTGTAAAAGTACAGACATTGTGATGATATAAATATCACTGCAATACTAGTGAATTAGGCTTCCACATGCAAAGACTTTAGCAATATTTTGATGAGTTGGGCTCGGTGGAGGAGAGCCAGATGGCCAATGAACCCACACTTTTACCATTTAAAAAAGTTTTGGTTGAAATACGGTATAAAGTAGAATAATAATCATAATCATAATGTATTATTGTTAATATATGCTAGGCTGGAGCTGCTATCCCTAGTAGTCCCTTATTACACTCCACTCTCCTCCTCTCACTCTGCCTGTTTGTAATTAGCAGAGTTGGTGGAGAGGCCCTCTCCTTAGAATTTCCCATTCAAGTGAATAGGGACTACACATTGACAGTGGAGCAGGGAATACCTTTTGAAACATGTCATCAGCCAGCTGTTGATACCCCTTACCCATGTAGTTCACAATATAATGCCATCTTTAACCCATAGTTACCTACCCTCCCTCATTCTGCAGGAGACTCCCTGAAATAGCAGCAATCTCCCTCACTCCCTAAAAAGACCAGCAATCTCCCTGATTACACCTGACCCCCATTATGCAGCTGTTACGTTCTTGGAGTAAAAAAGAAATCAGAGATATATACATTCAAATGGGATCATCCGTGCCATGTCCCTGCATTGGTTATATGGCACAATGATCCCTATGGCTACAGGCATTTTAAATAAGGTTTCTCATGGCCACTTACAGCATATGGAAGCTCTTGTAAAATACAATACACAAACAAATCCTAAAAAATATCACTGTCTTTATTTCAACAAGTAGATATTATAATATTACTAACTTTGGGGCTCATTTACATTTGGATGTAAGTCATTTTTATGACATGCCTCTCAGATGTAGCAGTACACGCCCGCACTTATACTGTAGGTGTTACTTTCACAATCTCGCTGAAATTATTTTTCAAAAGTAGGCAAGTATGCATCAACCACTTGGCTTGCAAGACATGATTATTGGGAAGAGGGGACTGGAGAATGACATGAGATCCATCTGGCACCCCAATGTACGTACTAAATGGACCATCGTATGTAGGTAATGTAAAATATTTCTTTTAAGCTTCTTGCTCTCCAACTAAAAATAAATAAATATATATATATATATATATATATATATATATATATATATATATATTGTTTTTTCCTTGACAAAGGGGTGTGCCAACCCCGAAACGTTGGAGTTCAGGTGTTGATTTAATACATCACGAGTTTTGGCTTTAAGTCTCTGAGTGCCGCAGTTTTTTGAGCTCGTCATATATATATATATATATATATATATATATATATATATATATATATATAAATAATGTGTGTGCATGTATATGTTTAGCAGTACTTAAATAATGTTCTTGCTGCAAGGTGCAACATTACCTTTTCCACAATTCGAATGCGATATTCTTTCTGTATTCAAATAGACCATACATTGTGTAGTGGTGAATATATAGAGTAGGTGTAATAGGGTGCGCTAAATGCGTGAAATACACATAGAGAGTGTAATTATCTCATGTGCGCTTAATTAAAAGGTAATACTTCCCTTAATCCAGATCTGCATTTTATGTGTGTTTTTTATATTTTGTATTTGATCATCCATTGTATTAAATCTTGCCCCATTCAAATATACTACACTATATGCTTTTTATCTATTTTTTACATGTGAAACCAATTCAAGAACACATGCATATAGGAAGTATTAAGGGAAGTATTACCTTTTAATTAAGCGCACATGAGATAATTACACACTCTATGTGTATTTCACGCATTTAGCGCACCCTATTACACCTACTCTATATATTCACCATATCACATCGGTACAAGGGAATACCATTGGTGCAAGGGGGTAGCTGCTTTTGCTATTGGCGCCATATTCGTTCTCTATACTTTTTCTATACCACCATACATTGTGTAGTGTTTCCAGCAGAACGGGGGTAGGGCATGGTGCTGACGTGCAAGCAGGTCTTCTTCCACAAAGGGGTCATGACCGGCCAGGGAGGCGGAGGCTTTCCATTCAATGTAAATCATGACGCGCAATCGGAAACAGCAATTTTTTCCACCCCTGGGACACTGCAGGGTGGGGATGGCACAAGGCAGGCTGTTTTAGCAGGGCACTGAGATTAGAGGACGGCGCATTTTGACACTTTAAAATAGGGCAGGACATGGACCCTTGCTAAAACAGCCTAGCTTGAACACTAATTGTGTAGTCTTGACCTTCACCAGTACAAACCACAGACCTTTGACTGTATAACTAGACTGTATGTAATGCCATACTGTTTGGACAGTTGGAGGTAAATGTAATAGGGTTGAGTTGCCGAAGGTGCGGGACTATTTTTAAAGCAGCAATCATTTACAAGGCAAAATCAACCTGGTTTTGCCTTCTAAGTGATTACCGCTTTAGAAACACGGGCATTCTCGCCCTAAGTCCCCCACCTCCGGTAATTCTGACCCTATAACATTTACCCCTTGGAATTGCTTTTCATACATTTTTGCTGGACATGTGCCCAGTTTGAATCGTCTGCATTATACGCAGTGTATGGGTCTCCTACGGTAATGATTGCTCTCTGAAAAACACTGTAATTATGATTACTGTGTGGATTGGCTTCATATTCTGGGTGTTCTGGAACCATTCTCCATTTGTAATTGTTTTTTTTGTTTAGGGTCTACTTGAATAATTATTCTGCAATCAACTAGTGGGTTTGTAGGCCACCAAGATAATGTCACCTTTCTTATATTCCAGCTGTCCCCCTGGGCAGTCAGGGAATAGGATAGTATACGAATGCTGGATTCTGCCTTCTTCCACGGCTTGCTTTTGTTCAAGAAAAGAATGTTCAATTTAGTTTTTGTCTGTGCAGTTTAAGAGGAGTTGAAGTCTGTATTCTCTGAAGAATGAATATCCCCATGGGGGGCACTCGGAGATTAATCTACTTCCTTTAGAATTAACAGACAATTCAAATCACCTGTCAACCCAGAAATCTGCTCCTGTGAATTAAGGTTTCAGAAGTAGTGTAGGGAGGCCGGCTTGGAAGTGGAGTAGCTGATGAATCGTCTTACAAACCATGCTGTCAGAGGGACTTCACAGCCACAACCTAGGCAATTTGGAAACACTGCAATATTGCTTCGGCCTAGCGAGTTTGCACTCCAATGTTTCCCCATAGAGCCATTTGTTATGTTCTCTATGCTTCAAAAACTATATTACACTAAATACACCTATGGGTAAAATTCTATCTCCGATGTATGAACTAATATCCTGTGAGAAGCAAAACAGTAGATGATGAGGGAACCTTGCAAGAAACAAATGTACATTTTTATTTCTTTGAACCTGAAATGCAATGATCACAGGTATGCTTCTAATGTCCATCAATTCCTTGACAACTAAAGACCACACAGGAAAAGGAACCATAAATGGCCATTGAAACAGTATTTGATTGCCACATTGTGACCACACTTATTTTTTATCGCTCACATTTTCTTAGCCTGCACCCTGTAATTGTCCTGCATTACAGCACATGGTGCTAGGCGGATTGTTCTTACACAGTGAGTGATGAGAAATATTTTACTGTAAGTGAAACCTTTAACACTTTTCATTGTGCTGTTTATAAATTGTGGTCATTGGGAATGCATATAGTGCCAGTAAAAGCATGCAGGGTTATATGGTAATGACTTGTTCAGCTGGCCCTAGTATACTATAAATCAGCTGGAACCTGGATTCCAAAGTGGTTCTCAACCACAGGTAGCTGGTCACCACCACATTATGTGCAATAACTAGGGATGTGCACTTGAAATTTTTCGGGTTTTGTGTTTTGGTTTTGGGTTCGGTTCCGCTGCCGTGTTTTGGGTTCGACCGCGTTTTGGCAAAACCTCACCGAATTTTTTTTGTCGGATTCGGGTGTGTTTTGGATTCGGGTGTTTTTTTCAAAAAACCCTAAAAAACAGCTTAAATCATAGAATTTGGCGGTCATTTTGATCCCAAAGTATTATTAACCTCAAAAACCATAATTTCCACTCATTTTCAGTCTATTCTGAATACCTCACACCTTACAATATTATTTTTAGTCCTAAAATTTGCACCGAGGTCGCTGGATGACTAAGCTAAGCGACCCTAGTGGCCAACACAAACACCTGGCCCATCTAGGAGTGGCACTGCAGTGTCACGCAGGATGGCCCTTCCAAAAAACACTCCCCAAACAGCACATGACGCAAAGAAGAAAAAAAGAGGCGCAATGAGGTAGCTGTGTGAGTAAACTAAGCGACCCTAGTGGCCGACACAAATACCTGGCCCATCTAGGAGTGGCACTGCAGTGTCACGCAGGATGGCCCTTCCAAAAAACACTCCCCAAACAGCACATGACGCAAAGAAGAAAAAAAGAGGCGCAATGAGGTAGCTGTGTGAGTAAGCTAAGCGACCCTAGTTGCCGACACAAACACCTGGCCCATCTAGGAGTGGCACTGCAGTGTCACGCAGGATGGCCCTTCCAAAAAACACTCCCCAATCAGCACATGACGCAAATAAAAATGAAAGAAAAAAGAGGTGCAAGATGGAATTGTCCTTGGGCCCTCCCACCCACCCTTATGTTGTATAAACAGGACATGCACACTTTAACCAACCCATCATTTCAGTGACAGGGTCTGCCACACGACTGTGACTGAAATGACGGGTTGGTTTGGACCCCCACCGAAAAAGAAGCAATTAATCTCTCCTTGCACAAACTGGCTCTACAGAGGCAAGATGTCCACCTCATCATCATCCTCCGATATATCACCGTGTACATCCCGCTCCTCACAGATTATCAATTCGTCCCCACTGGAATCCACCATCTCAGCTCCCTGTGTACTTTGTGGAGGCAATTGCTGCTGGTCAATGTCTCCACGGAGGAATTGATTATAATTCATTTTAATGAACATCATCTTCTCCACATTTTCTGGAAGTAACCTCGTACGCAGATTGCTGACAAGGTGAGCGGCGGCACTAAACACTCTTTCGGAGTACACACTTGTGGGAGGGCAACTTAGGTAGAATAAAGCCAGTTTGTGCAAGGGCCTCCAAATTGCCTCTTTTTCCTGCCAGTATAAGTACGGACTGTCTGACGTGCCTACTTGGATGCGGTCACTCATATAATCCTCCACCATTCTTTCAATGGTGAGAGAATCATATGCAGTGACAGTAGACGACATGTCCGTAATCGTTGTCAGGTCCTTCAGTCCGGACCAGATGTCAGCATCAGCAGTCGCTCCAGACTGCCCTGCATCACCGCCAGCGGGTGGGCTCGGAATTCTGAGCCTTTTCCTCGCACCCCCAGTTGCGGGAGAATGTGAAGGAGGAGATGTTGACAGGTCGCGTTCCGCTTGACTTGACAATTTTGTCACCAGCAGGTCTTTGAACCCCAGCAGACTTGTGTCTGCCGGAAAGAGAGATCCAAGGTAGGTTTTAAATCTAGGATCGAGCACGGTGGCCAAAATGTAGTGCTCTGATTTCAACAGATTGACCACCCGTGAATCCTTGTTAAGCGAATTAAGGGCTCCATCCACAAGTCCCACATGCCTAGCGGAATCGCTCCCTTTTAGCTCCTCCTTCAATGCCTCCAGCTTCTTCTGCAAAAGCCTGATGAGGGGAATGACCTGACTCAGGCTGGCAGTGTCTGAATTGACTTCACGTGTGGCAAGTTCAAAAGGTTGCAGAACCTTGCACAACGTTGAAATCATTCTCCACTGCGCTTGAGACAGGTACATTCCACCTCCTATATCGTGCTCAATTGTATAGGCTTGAATGGCCTTTTGCTGCTCCTCCAACCTCTGAAGCATATAGAGGGTTGAATTCCACCTCGTTACCACTTCTTGCTTCAGATGATGGCAGGGCAGGTTCAGGCGTTTTTGGTGGTGCTCCAGTCTTCTGTACGTGGTGCCTGTACGCCAAAAGTGTCCCGCAATTCTTCTGGCCACCGACAGCATCTCTTGCACGCCCCTGTCGTTTTTTAAAAAATTCTGCACCACCAAATTCAAGGTATGTGCAAAACATGGGACGTGCTGGAATTTGCCCATATTTAATGCACACACAATATTGCTGGCGTTGTCCGATGCCACAAATCCACAGGAGAGTCCAATTGGGGTAAGCCATTCCGCGATGATCTTCCTCAGTTGCCGTAAGAGGTTTTCAGCTGTGTGCGTATTCTGGAAACCGGTGATACAAAGCGTAGCCTGCCTAGGAAAGAGTTGGCGTTTGCGAGATGCTGCTACTGGTGCCGCCGCTGCTGTTCTTGCGGCGGGAGTCCATACATCTACCCAGTGGGCTGTCACAGTCATATAGTCCTGACCCTGCCCTGCTCCACTTGTCCACATGTCCGTGGTTAAGTGGACATTGGGTACAACTGCATTTTTTAGGACACTGGTGAGTCTTTTTCTGACGTCCGTGTACATTCTCGGTATCGCCTGCCTAGAGAAGTGGAACCTAGATGGTATTGGGTAACGGGGGCACACTGCCTCAAGAAATTGTCTAGTTCCCTGTGAACTAACGGCGGATACCGGACGCACGTCTAACACCAACATAGTTGTCAAGGCCTCAGTTATCCGCTTTGCAACAGGATGACTGCTGTGATATTTCATCTTCCTCGCAAAGGACTGTTGGACAGTCAATTGCTTGGTGGAAGTAGTAAAAGTGGGCTTACGACTTCCCCTCTGGGATGACCATCGACTCCCAGCAGCAACAACAGCAGCGCCAGCAGCAGTAGGCGTTACACGCAAGGATGCATCGGAGGAATCCCAGGCAGGAGAGGACTCGTCAGAATTGCCAGTGACATGGCATGCAGGACTATTGGCATTCCTGGGGAAGGAGGAAATTGACACTGAGGGAGTTGGTGGGGTGGTTTGCGTGAGCTTGGTTACAAGAGGAAGGGATTTACTGGTCAGTGGACTGCTTCCGCTGTCGCCCAAAGTTTTTGAACTTGTCACTGACTTATTATGAATGCGCTGCAGGTGACGTATAAGGGAGGATGTTCCGAGGTGGTTAACGTCCTTACCCCTACTTATTACAGCTTGACAAAGGCAACACACGGCTTGACAAATGTTGTCCGCATTTCTGGTGAAATACTTCCACACCGAAGAGCTGATTTTTTTGGTATTTTCACCAGGCATGTCAACCGCCCTATTCCTCCCACGGACAACCGGTGTCTCCCCGGGTGCCTGACTTAAACAAACCACCTCACCATCAGAATCCTCCTTGTCAATTTCCTCCCCAGCGCCAGCAACACCCATATCCTCCTCATCCTGGTGTACTTCAACACTGACATCTTCAATCTGACTATCAGGAACTGGACTGCGGGTGCTCCTTCCAGCACTTGCAGGGGGCGTGCAAATGGTGGAAGGCGCATGCTCTTCACGTCCAGTGTTGGGAAGGTCAGGCATCGCAACCGACACAATTGGACTCTCCTTGTGGATTTGGGATTTCGAAGAACGCACAGTTCTTTGCGGTGCTTTTGCCAGCTTGAGTCTTTTCAGTTTTCTAGCGAGAGGCTGAGTGCTTCCATCCTCATGTGAAGCTGAACCACTAGCCATGAACATAGGCCAGGGCCTCAGCCGTTCCTTGCCACTCCGTGTGGTAAATGGCATATTGGCAAGTTTACGCTTCTCCTCCGACAATTTTATTTTAGATTTTGGAGTCCTTTTTTTTACTGATATTTGGTGTTTTGGATTTTACATGCTCTGTACTATGACATTGGGCATCGGCCTTGGCAGACGACGTTGCTGGCATTTCATCGTCTCGGCCATGACTAGTGGCAGCAGCTTCAGCACGAGGTGGAAGTGGATCTTGATCTTAACCTAATTTTGGAACCTCAACATTTTTGTTCTCCATATTTTAATAGGCACAACTAAAAGGCACCTCAGGTAAACAATGGAGATGGATGGATACTAGTATGCTTATGGATGGACGAGCGACTGCCGACACAGAGGTAGCTACAGCCGTGGACTACCGTACTGTGTCTGCTGCTAATATAGACTGGATGATAATGAGATGAAATCAATATATATTATATCACACTAGTACTGCAGCCGGACAGGTAGATATATTTATTATGTAATGACTGATGACGGACCTGCTGGACACTGTCAGCTCAGCAGCACCGCAGACTGCTACAGTAAGCTACTATAGTAGTATGTATAAAGAAGAAAGAAAAAAAAAACCACGGGTAGGTGGTATACAATTATGGATGGACGAGCGACTGCCGATACAGAGGTAGCTACAGCCGTGGACTACCGTACTGTGTCTGCTGCTAATATAGACTGGATGATAAGGAGATGAAATCAATATATATATATATATATATATATATATATATAATATCACTAGTACTGCAGCCGGACAGGTATATATATTTATTATTTTTATGACTGATGACGGACCTGCTGGACACTGTCAGCTCAGCAGCACCGCAGACTGCTACAGTAAGCTACTATAGTAGTATGTATAAAGAAGAAAGAAAAAAAAAAACCACGGGTAGGTGGTATACAATTATGGATGGACGAGCGACTGCCGACACAGAGGTAGATACAGCCGTGGACTACCGTACTGTGTCTGCTGCTAATATAGACTGGATGATAATGAGATGAAATCAATATATATATATATAATATCACTAGTACTGCAGCCGGACAGGTATATATATTTATTATGTAATGACTGATGACGGACCTGCTGGACACAGTCAGCTCAGCAGCACCGCAGACTGCTACAGTAAGCTACTATAGTAGTATGTATAAAGAAGAAAGAAAAAAAAAAACCACGGGTAGGTGGTATACAATTATGGATGGACGAGCGACTGCCGACACAGAGGTAGCTACAGCCGTGGACTACCGTACTGTGTCTGCTGCTAATATAGACTGGATGATAATGAGATGAAATCAATATATATATATATATATATATATAATATCACTAGTACTGCAGCCGGACAGGTATTTATATTTATTATGTAATGACTGATGACGGACCTGCTGGACACAGTCAGCTCAGCAGCACCGCAGACTGCTACAGTAAGCTACTATAGTAGTATGTATAAAGAAGAAAGAAAAAAAAAAAAAACACGGGTAGGTGGTATACAATATTATATATATATTATATACAAATATATATATATATATATATATATATATATATATATATATTTTAAACTGGTGGTGACTGGTGGTCAGGTCACTGGTCACACTATCAGCAACTTGCAAGTAGTACTCCTAAGCAGAAAATCACAATATATATTATACTGGTGGTCAGTGTGGTCACAATGGCAGTGTGGCACTCTGGCAGCAAAAGTGTGCACTGTACGTTATATGTACTCCTGAGTCCTGCTCTCAGACTCTAACTGCTCCCCACTGTCAGTGTCTCCCACACAAGTCAGATAATATACAGTCACACTATCTATCACTTCAGCAAGTAACTAGTACTCCTCCTAATGCTCCCCAAAATTACTACTGTGTCTCTCTCTCTACTGTCTCACTCTCTTCTCTATAAACGGAGAGGACGCCAGCCACGTCCTCTCCCTATAAATCTCAATGCACGTGTGAAAATGGCGGCGACGCGCGGCTCCTTATATAGAATCCGAGTCTCGCGATAGAATCCGAGCCTCGCGAGAATCCGACAGCGGGATGATGACGTTCGGGCGCGCTCGGGTTAACCGAGCAAGGCGGGAAGATCCGAGTCGCTCGGCCCCGTGTAAAAAAACATGAAGTTCGGGCGGGTTCGGATTCCGAGGAACCGAACCCGCTCATCCCTAGCAATAACACTTGTTTTTTTCTTAACACCAGTGGGTGACTGACCTTATTGATATTAAGGATGTGATGCAGAGTGGGAACTGCACTAGTTTTTATGTACAGTAAAATCCTTTTGTACATGTCCAGGACACAGGCCACATACATAGGCACCTTACAGGTTTGTATAAGTCTGACACTTAAGCCTACTTGTGCATGGAAAGGTGGAACATGGGAGGGGAGATCTAAGGCAGAGTACAATGCAGGAGTTTTCTGCTAATAGCGGACAGGCACATATCATGCAGATGTATATATTCCTGTCCAAGCAGTATTTTTTTGGTGCAGGGGCAAATGCATTGTAATGCTCGTTTGCCAGTACTAGCTAACCTCTTATGATTGACTGATTGCGAATGCACTGCTGATGCTGAAACATGCTGTATTCATTCCATGTGTTATATCAAGTTTTTGGTTTGTAGCAGTGTTTTTTTTAGGTTCTATCAAAGAATAATGGCAAATGCGTATTTTGCAGGCAAAGCAAACGGACAAAAACGTGGGTGAAAGTGTATATGGCGAATGCTGGCTGTAAAAAAAGAAAAAAAGAAAAAAAAGCACATATCTTATACTAGTGCAGACCCACATGTACATATTGCAGCCCTTCAGTGAACACATTTCATGCCTACAAATTGGGGAGGAATTGTGTTTAGAATGAATCAGCTCCTGTGTGTATAAAACCTAGCATAGTGTGGTTGTTTTTTATACAGTCGGCAAGATGTAGTCACAGACATAGACGGCACGGAGCACTGTGGGAGTTACAATGCTAGGAACCAGACTATCCAACATCACTTTTCTGACATGCATTATACGATTCTGGTTATCTGAAGAAATCTTAAGAATGATTTTTTTCTTCTTCCATGTAGATGAGAGATGTTTTTCATCACAAAGGGGAAGGACAGACAGGGTATATTTCTCTTACGTCCTAGAGGATGCTGGGGACTCCGTAAGCACCATGGGTATAGACGGGCTCCGCAGGAGACATGGGCACTCTCAAGACTTTAGGACAGAATGGGTGTGCACTGGCTCCTCCCTCTATGCCCCTCCTCCAGACCCCAGTTAGATCCTGTGCCCAGAGGCGACTGGATGCACTGCAGGGGAGCTCTCCTGAGTTTCTTTGAAAAAGACTTTTGTTAGGTTTTTTATTTTCAGGGAGCACTGCTGGCAACAGGCTCCCTGCATCGTGGGACTGAGGGGAGAGAAGCAGACCTACTTGAATGATAGGCTCTGCTTCTTAGGCTACTGGACACCATTAGCTCCAGAGGGAGTCGGAACGCAGGTCTCACTCTCGCCGTTCGTCCCGGAGCTGCGCCGCCGTCCTCCTCACAGAGCCGGAAGATAGAAGCCGGGTGAGTATGAGAAGAAAGAAGACTTCAAAGGCGGCAGAAGACTTCATGATCTTCACTGAGGTAAGGCGCAGCGGTAATGTTGCGCGCCATTGCTCCCACACAGATCACACACAACAGGCACTGTACGGGTGCAGGGCGCAGGGGGGGCGCCCTGGGCAGCATTATTAACCTCAAGGGACACTGGCATATAAAATAGATACTGCAGAGGCAGTATAATAATAAACCCCCGCCAGTATAAATAATTTGAGCGGGACCGAAGCCCGCTGGTGAGTGGGCGGGGCTTGATCCTTCCAGCACTAACCAGCGCCATTTTTTTCCACAGCACTGCAGAAGCTGGCTCCTCAGACTGTCCCCTGCTGTACACTGTTACAGAGGGCATAAAAGAGGGGGGGGGCACATGTAATGGGCGCAATGAAGTGTATTTATTTATATATATATATATATATATATATATATATGAAACGAAATAGAGGAGATGGCGCCAAGGGAGTTATATCAACGCCCTACCTAAAAACGGACCCTTACAGTACTCTCCGGATAAATTACGTCAGATAACAAATACTAACATAAAAATTTATTAAAACAACATATAAACCCGACACAAATGTTCATAAGTATACAGAGTTGATACATTTACATTTGTCGCACAATTTGAACAATCAGTTTGTAGTGATGAGAAAAAAGCGTAGATATATCACTACGATTTCCTCCTTCTCCTTATTGTAGATTCGGAGGTAACATCAGATAATAGATAGATAAATAACCCAACGCGTTTCGTCTTGTTCCAAGACTTCATCAGGGGTAAAATCTCTTCATTTCAGAACATATTGTCAGCACATAAAAGGTCATTCAAAGATGTATGAACAACGTTTCAATATTTCAATGGGACTTGATTGATACAGCGAGGACCATACCTCATATATCATCAGCTTGATGGGTATAATGTCTAACCAATTTAGAACACGTGGTAGACCCTCCAGTAGTGCAGTGCTGACAGCCAAGTCTCATTGTACAGAGACTTGGCTGTCAGCACTGCACTACTGGAGGGTCTACCACGTGTTCTAAATTGGTTAGACATTATACCCATTTGAATTGCCTTCACTCCTGAGTCTCTGAGTGTCAGGTTCAAGCTGCTGACCGACGAGGTTCCTTATGCTTGCGAACCAGTTAGATTCTATACACATTTGAATCTTCCCCATATTCGAATATCTGAATGTCAGACTCAAGCTGATGATATATGAGGTATGGTCCTCGCTGTATCAATCAAGTCCCATTGAAATATTGAAACGTTGTTCATACATCTTTGAATGACCTTTTATGTGCTGACAATATGTTCTGAAATGAAGAGATTTTACCCCTGATGAAGTCTTGGAACAAGACGAAACGCGTTGGGTTATTTATCTATCTATTATCTGATGTTACCTCCGAATCTACAATAAGGAGAAGGAGGAAATCGTAGTGATATATCTACGCTTTTTTCTCATCACTACAAACTGATTGTTCAAATTGTGCGACAAATGTAAATGTATCAACTCTGTATACTTATGAACATTTGTGTCGGGTTTATATGTTGTTTTAATAAATTTTTATGTTAGTATTTGTTATCTGACGTAATTTATCCGGAGAGTACTGTAAGGGTCCGTTTTTAGGTAGGGCGTTGATATAACTCCCTTGGCGCCATCTCCTCTATTTCGTTTCATATTTTCACACATTTAGTTCCTCCTAACAGGGAACTTAGTGGATACAGGCAGCCATATAATTAATTAATTTTAGTGTTTTATTTGAAATAGCGCAGTGGGAGAGTAATTCTTGTCATATATATATATATATATATATATATATATATATATATATATATATATATATATATAATATATATATATATATATATATATATATATATATATATATATATATATACACATGTAGAAATAACCGGCACTCCACTTCAGCTCACAGAAACTGCCCAGGTGCCGTCCAACGAGTTGTAGCAAACCCATAAATAGTCACGAACAGAGGTGGCACTCACGGGACCTTTTTTCAAGCAGAACTCATAAAGAAGACAACAGAGACTCCTCTCTGATCAACGTTTCGGTTGTATTTAACCTTCGTCAGGATCATAATGCAATACAGAATAAAGTGCTTACCTAAATAGCCTTCCTTCACCCATTCTGAGAGCCGCCATTGCGCCGCCCGCCGGGTCATCTGACGTCACAACAATGTGACCCGCGCCTCCCGGCGCGCCCGTATGATTGAGCGGCACCATGGCAACTGCAAAACAAAAACACACCATATAGTGCTAAAACAAAACATTTAAAATCAATTAAAACAGCAATGGCAGTTACAAAGAAACTGGTTATAGAGTATACCACAGTATCAAGTGTCTACAGACATACTATTACATTGTTACAGTCTAGTACCTATCATAGACTGACAAACAAAATGTATCTATTGATTACGTATACTTTGGCACACTGTGGTCGTTACCGATAATCACATTCTACTTCATAAAAAGCATTTTAATGACAACACCTCAATGAGGTGTTGTCCTTAAAATCATACGGGCGCGCCGGGAGGCGCGGGTCGCATTGTTGTGACGTTGATCAGAGAGGAGTCTCTGTTGTCTTCTTTATGAGTTCTGCTTGAAAAAAGGTCCCGTGAGTGCCACCTCTGTTCGTGACTGTATATATATATATATTACTATAAAAGCGCTGTACTACTGGGATTTTATTCCAGTCTGGTGGCGCTTGGTGTGTGCTGGCATACTCTCTCTCTGTCTCTCCAAGGGGCCTTATTGGGGGAACTGTCTCCATATAGATATATCCCTGAGTGTGTGGGGGTGTCGGTACGTGTGTGTCGGCATGTCTGAAGCGGAAGGCTCATCTTAGGAGGAGGTGGAGCAGATGATTGTGGTGTCTTCGTCGGCAACGCCGACACCTGATTGGTTGGACATGTGGAATGTTTAAATGCAACTATGACTTTATTACATAAAAGATTGGACAAAGCAGAGTCCAGGGAAAAAGCAGGGAGTCAATCCATGGCTTTAACTGTGTCACAGGGCCCTGCAGGGTCTCAAAAACGTCCCCTATCCCAAATAGCAGACACTGATACCGACACGGATTCTGACTCCAGTGTCGACTACCATGATGCAAGGTTACACCCAAGGGTGGCCAAAAGTATTCATTATATGATTATTGCAATAAAAGATGTTTTGCATATCACATATGACCCGAGGGTACACATGTTTAAGGAAAACCTGAGGTAACATTTCCCCCATCTCATGAGCTGAACGCGTTATTTGAAAAATTTGGGAAACTCCAGACAAAAGACTGCAGATTCCCAAAAGAATTCTTATGGCGTATCCTTTCCCTGCACAGGACAGGGTACGGTGGAAATCCTCGCCCAGGGTGGACAAGGCTTTAAAGCGCTTATCCAAGAAGGTGGCACTAACGTCTCCAATACACATACGGGTGCTTTGCTCAGACCGGCAATAGCATCGGCTTGGGTTTGTAGAGCGGTAGCAGCTTGGACAGATACCTTGTCAGCTGATATTGATACCCTAGAGAGGGATACCAAATTGTTGACCTTAGGTCACATCAAAGACGCAGTCTTATATAGGAGAGACGCTCAGAGAGACGTCGGGCTACTAGGTTCAATGGCCAACGCCATGGCGATCTCGGCTAGGCGAGCACTGTGGACCCGCCTATGGACGGGTGATGCCGACTCAAAGAGGCATATGGAAGTTTTACCTTACAAGGGTGAGGTTGTATTTTAAGGAAGGTTTCGCGGACCTGGTTTAAACAGCTACCGCGGGTAAATTTACTTTTTTCCCTTATGTTCCCCCACAGCAAAAGTAAACACCACAGTATCAGATGCAGTCCTTTCGGTCGCATAAGTCCAGAAGAGGTCGGGGCTCTTCCTTCCTTGCCAGAGGTAAGTGTAGAGGGAAAAGAATGCCTGCTATGGCCAGTTCCCAGGTACAAAAGTCCTCCCCGGCTTCTACTAAATCCACCGCATGACGCTGGGGCTCCACTGAAGGAGTCCGCACCGGTGGGGGCACGTCTTCGACTCTTCAGCCACGTCTGGGGTCAGTCGGACGTGGATCCTTGGGTGATGGTAATAGTATCCCAAGGCTACAAGCTGGAATTCGAAGACGTGCATCCTCGCCGATTCTTCAAATCGGCTTTACCAACTTCTTCCCCTGAGAGGGAGATAGTTTTAGCTGCAATTCAAAAGCTGTGTCAACAGCAAGTGATTATCAAGGTTCCCCTAATACATCAGGGAAAAGGGTACTATTCAACCCTATTTGTGGTCCCGAAACCGGATGGCTCGGTCAGACCCATTCTAAATTTAAAATCCCTGAACCTGTACTTAAAAAGGTTCAAATTCAAGATGGAATCGCTAAGGGCAGTTTTCTCCAGCCTGGAAGGGGGGGATTTTATGGTGTCACTAGACATAAAGGATGCATACCTTCACGTACCCATATATCCTCCTCATAAGGCATACCTGAGATTCGCTGTACAGGACTGTCATTACTAGTTTCAGACGTTGCCTTTTGGGCTTTCCACGGCCCAGAGGGTGTTCTCCAAGGTAATGGCGGAAATGATGGTGCTCCTGCGCAGGCAAGGAGTCACAATTATCCCGTACTTGGACGATCTCCTGATAAAAGAGAGATCAAAGGAATAGTTGCAGAAAAGCGTGTCGCTCTCCCTGAGAGTACTACAGCAACATGGCTGGATTATAGATCTACCAAAGTCACAGTTAGTTCCAACGACTCTGCTGTCTTTCTTAGGCATGATTCTGGACACAGAACAGAAGAGGGTTTTTCTCCCAATGGAAAAAGCCCAGGAACTCCAGAACATGGTCAGAGCCCCGTTAAAACCGAAAAGAGTGTCAGTCCATGAATGCACTCGAGTACTGGGGAAAATGTTGGCGACCTACGAGGCCATCCCCTTCGGCAGGTTTCATGCGAGGACTTTTCAGTGGGACCTCTGGACAAGTGGTCCGGGTCCCACCTTCAAATTCATCAGAAAATAACCCTGTCCCCCAGGGCCAGGTTGTCTCTCCTGTGGTGGCTGCAGAGTGCTCACCTTCTAGAGGGTCGCAGGTTCGGCATTCAGGACTGGGTTCTGGTGACAATGGACTCGAGACTCCGAGGATGAGGAGCAGTCACACAAGGAAGGAATTTTCAGGGACTGTGGTCAAGCCAGGAGGCTTGTCTACACATCAACATACTGGAATTGAGGGCCATATACAACGGCCAACGACAAGCGGAGAATATTCTTCACGACCTACCGGTTCTGATTCAATCAGAAAATGTCACAGCCGTGGCTCATGTAAACCGCCAAGGCGGGACAAGGAGCAGAGTGGCAATGGCGGAAGCCACCAGGATTTTGTGCTTGGCAGAAAATCACGTAAGCACTCTGTCAGCAGTCTTCATTCCGGGAGTGGACAACTGGGAAGCAGACTTCCTCAGCAGACACGATCTCCATCCAGGAGGTGGGGACTTCATCAAGAAGTTTTTGCAGAAATAACAAGTATTTGGGGACTTCCTCAAATAGACATGATGGCGTCACGCCTCAATAAGAAGCTTTGGAGGTATTGTGCCAGGTCAAGGGACCCTCAAGCAGTAGCGGTGGACGCCCTGGTGACACCATGGGTGTTTCAGTCGGTCTATGTGTTCCCTCCTCTTCCTCTCATATCAAAAATATTGAGAATCATAAGACGAAAAAGAGTGCAGACAATACTCATTGTTCCAGATTGGCCTCGAAGGGCCTGGTATTCAGATCTTCAGGGACTGCTCACAGAAGATCCTTGGCCTCTTCCTCTCAGGGAGGACCTGTTACAGCAGGGGCCCAGAGTGTTCCAAGACTTACCGCGGTTACGTTTGACGGCATGGCGGTTGAACACGGAATCCTAGCTGGGAAGGGTATTCTGGAAGAAGTCATCCCTACTCTGATAAAGGCTAGGAAGGAGGTGACGGCGAAACGTTATCACCGTATCTGGAGGAAGTATGTTTCTTGGTGTGAAGCCAAGAATGCTCCTACAGAAGATTTCCATTTGGGCTGGTTTCTCCACTTTCTACAGACAGGAGTGGATATGGGCCTAAAGTTAGGCTCCATTAAGGTACAGATTTCGGCCCTATCTATATTTTCCAGAAAGAATTGGCTTCTTTCCCAGAAGTCCAGACTTTTGTAAAGGGAGTGCTACACATCCAGCCCCCTTTTGTGCCCCCAGTGGCACCATGGGACCTTAACGGGGTGTTACAGTTCCTAAAATTTCACTGGTTTGAGCCTCTTCAAGCGGTTGAGTTAAAGTTTCTCACTTGGAGGGTGGTCATGTTGTTGGCCTTGGCATCTGCAAGGCGGGTGTCCGAATTGGCGGCCTTGTCTCATAAGAGCCCCTATCTCATTTTCCATGTGGATAGAGCAGAGTTGAGGACTTGTCCTCAATTTTTACCTAAGGTGGTGTCATCGTTTCATATGAACCAACCTATTGTGGTGCCTGTGGCTACGGGAGACTTGGAGGATTCAAAATCCCTTGATGTAGTCAGGGCCTTAAAAATGTACGTAACCAGGACGGCTCGAATTAGGAAAACAGAAGCTCTGTTTGTCCTGTATGCGGCCAACAAAGTTGGCGCTCCTGCTTCTAAGCAGACTATTGCTCGCTGGATCTGTAACACGATTCAGCAGGCTCATTCTGCGGCTGGATTGCCGGTACCAAATTCGGTAAAGGCCCATTCCGCTAGGAAGGTGGCCTCTTCTTGGGCAGCTGCCCGAGGCGTCTCGGCTTTACAGCGTTGCCGAGCGGCTACTTGGTCGGGTTCAAACACTTTTGCAAAATTCTACAAGTTTGATACCCTGGCTGATGAGGACCTCATGTTTGCTCAATCGGTGCTGCAGAGTCATCCGCACTTTCCCGCCCGGTTTGGAGCTTTGGTATAATCCCCATGGTCCTTACGGAGTCCCCAGCATCCTCTAGGACGTAAGAGAAAATAAGATTTTAAACCTACCGGTAAATCTTTTTCTCCTAGTCCGTGGAGGATGCTGGGCACCCGTTCCAGTGCGGACAAAATTCTGCAAGACTTGTATATAGTTGTTGCTTACATAAGGGTTATGTTACAGTTAAGATCAGTCTGTTGGCTGATACTGTTTTGTTCATACTGTTAACTGGTTACGTATATTCCAGGTTATACGGTTTGGATGGTGTGGGCTGGTATGAATCTTGCCCTTAGATTAACAAAAATCCTTTCCTCATACTGTTCGTCTCCTCTGGGCACAGTTTCTCTAACTGAGGTCTGGAGGAGGGGCATAGAGGGAGGAGCCAGTGCACACCCATTCTGTCCTAAAGTCTTTAGAGTGCCCATGTCTCCTGCGGAGCCCGTCTATACCCATGGTCCTTACGGAGTCCCCAGCATCCTCTACGGACTAGGAGAAAAAGATTTACCGGTAGGTTAAAAATCTTATTTTCTCTACTGTCCCCAGATCAGAGAGACTGCCAACCTGTCATATTATGAAAGGTCATCTTATAAACACTTATTGTGTGGGGTTATTTTTTTGTGTGTGTTTTTAGTTTTGTTTATTTTTTCTGAGTGCTGTATATATATATTTTTTGCATCTTTTTAGTACTAAAACTACCATAAAGCAATATTTTTCAAAGCTGTTCATTAAGACTATAGGTCAAAGAAGAGAGCAAGGCATAAAACTGAACCTTGCTGTTAGTATTGTCTTTTCAAGTTCTTCCGTTTCCAGCGGTGAATCTCTGGCTTTACTTAGTCTGCTTTCAAGAGGATCACTTTTCCTTCTCAAGAGGCCTCCTTGTAATATATACCCGACTTACAGCAGCAAGATGTTTTGTCTATTAAGTGCTCCCTCCTCTCGCACAGGAGCTGATATCCAGTACTAACATTTACCTCCATATGTGTAACATTAACAACTGAACAACCCAGAACCAGATGTTTGATGGTCTGAGAATGAGTTTATTAATCGGCTGATGATGCATTTAGATCCAGGTGATTGTTAATAGTGAGGCTCATATGTTAATGTTTAGACCCCGGTGTCTTAAGATGACCACCTTTGGCATGCTTATGCTATCATAAAAAGCAGGAGGTGAACATGAAGGGATGAACACTTAATGTATTCAACATGTCAGTCCAGGAAAGTTACCATATGCAGTTTCAGACTCTCATTAACTTGGTATAATGGTACGTGGTATAATTAAGAAGAAGAAAAAAATCTTTACAATGCTTTATACCATCCCATCACTTAACCATTGCAGCTCGCTGCCTCTCTACAAGTATGTCCGATTTCAATGGAACATCTCTGAGGCTCCTAGAAAAAAGCAAAAGTCATTGGTGCATAACTTTTATAGATCCCGTGGAGAATTGAGCTTTCTGTATTGCATGCTGCATAAAATCCAGTGTGTGTGCTCGTAGCAGGATAGATCACACAGCCACACATGATTATTAGTAAGATGAACTTATACTGGCACTAGGACCATATCAATATATTGCCAAACATGCCCACATGAAATTTAGGGATCCTTCTATGTACTAAGCCGTGGAGAGAGGTAAAGAATACCTCCCAAATTCTGCAGCTTTAAAATAGGAAATTAGGGCGTGGCTTAGTGGCGATGGCCATGGCCTCACAGTAATGCTGAACCTGTGTGCCACGCCCATGTTTTTCAGCATGCTGGGGGCTTGCCTAGCTCTCCAGGAGCTACTGGACAGACCCCAGCCTCTCTCCTTGCCTTTCTCCCAGCCAGCAGCATGTACGTGGATGACTGGCGCATGCACCTGTTGCCCATTCTCTGCTGCTCTGCAGCGATGCCACAGTGTCCTCCTGACTTCCCCCTGAAACTGTGGCCCGCCGGTGGGACAGCAGGACAGTCCCACAAAAATGAGACTGATCCGCTGAAATGACAGGAGCTGGCTGGTTGATGCTTTACCTCTCTCCAAGGTTTAGTACATACACCCCTTATTTTGTAGTTGTGGCATGGTTTTATTTTTCCACAACGGTGTTACTTGTGAAGAAACTATTTTAATCCTGTGTTGGTTTATTTAGTAGGACACTGGAATTTATATACAATTTAAATGTGGTGGTTTTTTTATTTTGTTTTTTTATTGAGATCTGGATTATTTTTTTTACTTCAAGTACCTTAGTAATAAATAATAAGGTGTCTTTTCTGGATTATGTGTCTATTGATTGTACAGCTCATGCAGGATTACACAGTTGCTGCTCATACAGCACCTGCTCAGTAGGTTAATCCCTTCTCTGCTAGAGTCCATGTCAGCGACTGCAGAGCAATATAAGATATTAAGATCTGTTTTCATTAATGCAATCCAGACAAAGCTAAGGCTATATGAAGTCTATACTCTGTGTGCTGCCTGTGACCCCAGTAGGATCAGATTATAATTGCTTTGTGTCTCACACACATTGACAAATAGTTGGCTAAAGTGGTGACATACTGTAGTCTTTATTTGCATGCTGTCCACCACGCTGCATTATAATGGTTAGTATCAGGCAATAAGACACATCGTAGTTTTTATGGCCTGAAAACTTACTGTGATGCCAGACAACAGTCCTGTCAAATAATCCGTATTGGGCACATCGTAAATGGCGTGGTTAGATGACCGCTGATGGCCACTATAGGCTGTTTCTAAAGGTGCATACACATTATGCGATGTGCTTCATGAGCCATATTGCCTTGTGTGTTACCCTCCCGGCCCGGGCCACCAGACACGGATATACACACTGTGCGATATCACACAATGACGCCGGGCCATGAATACAGCTTTGGACGATGAATCCAAATTGAGCTGCATGCATGGCCGACACTGAGGGTCGTTAACGACCCGCGGGGCCGTGTATTGGCTGTCGTCAGCAGCATACACATTTGGTGATATAGTAAGCGATATCGCTCAACAAGGTAAACATGAGCGATATCACTTACTATATCGCCTAGAGTGTACAGGCCTTTAGACAGGAAGTGGTTAACGTACCGCTAGTCAGGATCCTGGTGGTCACAATGCCGATGCCGGGATCCCGACTAGCGGTGAAATGCTGCAGCCGGAATACCGACGACACAGGCTAATCTCACTCTGTGGGTGTTCACGGCACCCATAGAAGGAGAACATAACCTGTGGCGAGCGCAACAAGACAACGTGCCCACAGCCTGGCGAGAGTGGTGAGCCTGCAAAGGGCTTTCTATCGCTCGCTCGGCTACCGGCATTACAGCGGATGGGATCCCGCTGTCGGAGTCATGACAGCCAGCATTTCATGCCGATCCCCTTTAGACTGCACTAGAAGGCCACTAATGGTGCTAGAAATGACCACCTGCATATTTGGCCAATAAGCCTGCTCAGCAGTAGCACTGGTGCCTTTTTGGCCAGCCTTAAGGATGCAGTTGAAAAATGATTAATATGTTAGGTCCATATTGGGTTTACATTTTATTACAATATTGTACATTCCACTTAGTGCTTTACTAGTAATTATTAATATTGCTTGCAATTAAAATCAAATCCATATTTACCTCTGTGCATTTTCTTCAGCTAAAAGCGGTAAACATCTTTTCTGCCATAATAGTGATTTCCAGCCTTCCACTGCTGCCTGTCCATCATAAGAAGCCACTGAGATACCTGCACAGACATCAATGCATTCTAATGCAGCTTGAGCCATTGGATAGCTTATGACATAATAAGCCCTGTACTGTTTAGGTGGAAGGAACCCATGAATGTTAAGTGTGTTTTCCTCTTGAGATAAGTGAATCCTTGTGTCAGCATATATATAATCTCTGGCTGGTGGAAAGGTGTATTTAAAGTTGTAATTAGTTAGAAAAACTGTGCCTTGTAGCAGGATAATCTTGTGTGCACGGGAGAGTATCTCCGTAAGGCAATTTATTTGCTTTTTGCTGTTGTATCTCCTTTTAGGAGGCAAAAATAATAATTTTCTAAATATTCCCTACAACACTGCAAATGCTATAACAATCCTATAGTAATAATCATTATATACTGGTAATGATAATTGAACAAATGCTGTAATAATTCTAGTACTGTGATCATTCATGTAAAATGGGTTATTTAGGATTTGTGTGATCTTCAGGTAAATTATGCTTTGGGATTTGAAAGTGTTTTAAGTCAGGGGTAATGTCATAAACAGAATATTTTGGTATTATCTGCATAATAACGTGTAATTGGCTAGAGACACTTTGATGTTGACTGAACATTCCAACAGTATTTTAATGATAACTCCATCCCATGCAAACTGTAACTCACACAAGGTGCTAAAGGAAGGTATATTAAAATTAGAAAATATAAAATAGTATGTTGTGTTAAAAACTATATATTGTAATTATATTTAATTAAATGTTTTGTTATGTTTTTTAAACATTGAAATATTCTCCTCCTATCTCTTTATTTTCAACTGACACAAATGGGTTCAAAGTTTGTTTTTGTTTTTATGTTGTTGTTCTGTATAGTAACATACTAATTAAAAACAACTATATACTCTACAATACATCATCTTTGGGGGTTCCTGAAACTGTACAAGATGTGTAGCCATGCCTGGGGTTGGGTATGGGATCCCGACAGTCAGTATGCTAACAGTCAGAATACCAACAACGGCATCCCGCCAGTCAGAATCCTGACACTATTTGGAAAGTAAGTTAACCATACCCTGTGCCATCCCCTAATTCTCCCCTCTGGCAGTCTAACCCTATCCCTCATCTCCCACAGCCTGACCCTCCACCTAGTACCTAACCCTCCTCCACAGCAGCCTAACCCTAACCCTCCCCAGCATACTGACATTCGGGATTCCAGCATTGGGATTCTTAGCAGGGTAGGGACTGCGGCACTGGTATTCTGACTGCCGGCATCGTGAACGTCGGGATGCCACATACATTCCCATGTCTTGGTATAGGAGTGGTCACACCCAGCCACTTCCCACTGAACACCCGTTCATGGACACCTTCTATTCCTTACCTTTCTGATTCATGGACAGTACTGATGAGAATGCTGCCTATATATTGACTTTGTATACTACTGAATAGTTCAGCCAATGAAATAGCTGTTTTCCGTTGAGTGAAATCAAGTGCATGGTGTGTGTGTGTGTGTGTGTGTGTGTGTGTGTGTGTGTGTGTGTGTGTGTGTGTGTGTGTGAGAGATTAGGTTGTATAATTGTTGACCGGTATGGATATCTTATTGACAATGATTGTGGGTTGCTTATGTTGATGTAGGTGTTTATCTTACATTTTTTTGTATGCTTGTTTTATGTTGAATACTTAGTAGAAGGGAAAAGCAAGTTTCTCTTGGTGATTAAACTAGTAAATTTTCTAAGCAACTGGAGCATGATTACTCAGCCCCTTCATAATGGTGTGTACAATATAATATTTTGATTTACGAGTTGCTGTTAAAGGAAGATTATATTATTCCAAAGGGATCCGTAATGGCACCAAAATAAATTTCTCAGGAAAGCTTCCTTCCCGCAGATATACTACATAAATATATAGATAGATCAGTGAACTCCAAATATTTTATTTGTTGTATTTAATGAGCATATTATATGACCGTGTTTTGTGGTTTTCATTTTATTCTGTGTATGTAATAGTTATTTTACCTGATGAAAATGTGAACTGCTGTGTATTACTATTTTTAGTGTTTTCCATTATATAACACATTAATAGTGAAAATATATATATATAGGGGTTTATTTTAGTAAATGTAAAAAAAAGCTTTTCTCCATCATTTTAGCCGGAAAAAAGCCTAAACTATAGATAAATAAAATATCCCTAATATTTAGCATAGAGAAAAGAGAGAAGAAGTCAATGATTTCCCTGCCTTGTCATTTGTTTGTGCCCTAGGTTTCAATAGGAGCTGCGCACAAACACTATTTGAATAGCTAAAGGAGCGATGCTCCCCTCAAAAATATAAAGCCATATCTGGGTGGCGTTATGTATCCTGGCACTGGAGGAAGGCGGGGAAGAGACATTTATTTTCTGCTAACCCTGTTGGGACCGAACTCTGTGCATGCTACGGGGACAGGTGACATGCTAAGCCAATCACTATGAAGTGGCTTCTGTATATTTTACTTAATAGACCCCTTGGTCTGTAGGCTTAGCACTCCAAGTGGCATGGGTGTATCTATAATTGGTGCAGAGTGTGCATGAGCACTGTAAGCCCCCACCACAAACCATGCATCTATAGGTTATACTTACCTCTCTGCCAGCAGGCGCATATATATCACGAGGAAAATGGCACATGCACCACCTCATTGGAGATCTGCGCATGCACAATATACCTGTGGCACACTGCTAGATTCTACCTGGCGGATAAGTCCTGCTCAGAGACTGCATGCTGGCTTCCTCTCCTCTTAGACCAGCCCTGCCAAAATGACCTTAGAAGTTTCAAAATACTTAAACCAGCAGTAATAGAAAAGGTATGCACACTGTGTGAACGTGGATGGTGTATGTGGCATTCTGATAAACCTATGGAATCTACATTAAAAATACATGACGGTCTTTGTGTTTTCATTTTTCCAGGTGACTCTCCAGTTTTGTTTTCTTTTTGATGTTTATTTTACAGTTGTCACCCATGTTATTACAGCATTTAAGAGAGAGTTTACAAATATTGTGTGTACAAATTATGTTGCAGCAGTGTAGTCTTATGTAAGTAGTAATGTAATTCACAAAGTGGGCAACCTTCTGTACTTCATACATAGCTTTTATTGGAAACTGCACCCTAATTTTAATAAGGCTTTTGACACCGTCCTGCATCGCAGACTGCTAAATAAACTCGAAAGCTTGAGTCTGGATTCTAAGATGGTTGAATGGATAAAGATATTGGTTGCAGGATAGGAAACAGAGTTGGAGTACATGGAGTACATTCTCAGAAGGGAAATGTTACCAGTGGAGTACTTCAGGGATCTGTACTTGCACCAGTGCTTTTTAACATCTTTGTTAGGGACATTGCCAGTGGTATTGAAGGGAAAGTATGCCTATTTGCAGATGATACAAAAGTATGCACACCAGGAGGGGTGAAACAAAGGATTGAGTATCTAGACACACTAGAGGAATGGTAAAGAGTGTGGCAAAAATGCTAAATCATGCACTTATGTCTCAGAAACCCAAAGGATAAATATAGTATTAATGGTACTGTAATGGAAATTACTGAGGAGGAAAGATATCTAGGAGTCACTATTTCAGGCAAGATTACTTAAAGGTAGGGACGTAATGTAACAAAGCAATGAGGAAGGCAAGTCAGATGCAGTATGCTTATGGAGAGGAATCAGTAGAAGGAAGCAAGAAGTAATAATCCTGCTGTAGCGGTCATTTTTACAGTCTCCTCTAGAATACTGTGTTCAGTCCTGGAGGCCATATCTCTAGAAGGCTATTAATACATGAGAGACTGTACAAAGACTGGAAACTAAAATGGTGCATGGTCCAGTGGCAGATCTAGACTTAACTTTTAGGGGGGGGGGGGTTTAAGAATTATGACTCCTCCCCCTAATCATAGCCCCTCCCACTTAGTAATGCCCTTCCCATTCGCTTCTAAAATTTCCTATTGTTGCCATTACTAATAAAATGTTGCCAGTTAGTGGAGAGAACCCTGCGCACTGGTGATACAGACTGGCGAATCGCCATTCCTTCCATCAGGGTGGTAGAGGATAAGACAGTAGGGCAATTTAAACATACATGGGATAGACATAGGGATATCCTTACAAAGAAATAAGGATCAAATAAGGTTAGAGATAAAAATAATGTAAAAATAAAAGGGGCAGACTAGATGGGCCAAGTGGTTCTTATCTGCCGACAAATTCTATGTTTCTATAGCACACTGAATGAGCCGAAATTCACATTATAGCACACTGAATGAGCTGAAATTCACATTATAGCACACTGAATGAGCCAAAATTCACATTATAGCACACTGAATGAGCTGAAATTCACATTATAGCACACTGAATGAGCTGAAATTCACATTATAGCACACTGAATGAGCCAAAATTCACATTATAGCACACTGAATGAGCCGAAATTCACATTATAGCACACCGAATAAGCCGAAATTCACATTATAGCACACTGAATGAGCCGAAATTCACATTATAGCACACTGAATGAGCCGGAATTCACATTATAGCACGCAGAATGAGCCGAAATTCACATTATAGCACGCAGAATGAGCCGAAATTCACATTATAGCACGCAGAATGAGCCGAAATTCACATTATAGCACACTGAATGAGCCGAAATTCACATTATAGCACACTGTATGAGCCGAAATTCACATTATAGCACACTGAATGAGCCGAAATTCACATTATAGCACACTGAATGAGCCGAAATTCACATTATAGCACACTGAATGAGCCGAAATTCACATTATAGCACACTGTATGAGCCGAAATTCACATTATAGCACACTGTATGAGCCGAAATTCAGATTACAGCACGCAGAATGAGCTGAAATTCACATTACAGCACGCAGAATGAGCTGAAATTCACATTACAGTACACTTAATGAGCCAAAATAATGCAGGCACTGGGGGCAAGGGGAATCCTACCCCTTATTAACTTACACTGGGGCAGTGAGGAAAAAAACACAGGGGAGCCTGCCCCCTTCTTTACTCCGAGTATTGCAGCGTAAGGGCTTAAACAGTATCTCACCCCAAGCTGCGGGCCTGCAGATCTTTGTCCCATGTCTCACTGTCCGAGGTCTGCTTCTGGACTGGAGGTCCTCTGCCAGATCAGTCATGTGTCCCACCACTCCACTCAAATGGCCGTTGAGCTGTCCCTGTCTTGGAGGGGCATGGTGACATACACACTGGGGCCTGGGACGGTACAAGAGCAGACACACACTTTAGGAGAATTGGGGGGAGACATGGCACACAGATACTCTAGCTTGGAGGGGAGGGGGGGAGACGTGGCACACACACACACTTTAGCTAGGAAGAGGGGGGGAGACGTGGAACACACACACTTTAGCTAGGAGGGGGGACATATCATACACTTTAGTTAGGAGAAGAGGGGGGAGAAATGGCACACACACTTTAGCTAGGAGGGGAGGGGGGAGACATGGAACACAGACACTTTAGCTAGGAGGGGAGACATGGCACACACACTTTAGCTAGGAGGAGAAGGGGGAGTGGAAGATATGGCACACACACACACAAACACTTTAGCTTGGAGGGGAGGAGACATGGCATACACACACAATCAATCGCTTTAGCTAAGCTCTCTCCATGGAGTCCGTGCCCGCTCCTCCTCTGCTGCAAAATGGCGCCAGCGTGCCCTTGAATGCTTTCTCGGCATCCACTAAAGCCTACTGCTCATGACCGTGTGTGTCATTGCGCAGAGGCATCATAGGAGGAGGAGCCACTGGGACGGGGGAAGGAAGGTCGTCGCTGACTGACAGCACACACTGTCTCTCGCACCCTCAGACGTCACTCTCAGCGGCAGTAGGCGCGCCGCGGCCCGGCCGGCAGTGTCAGTGCTTGCTGCCTGCCGCTCAGCCGCTGCTCGCAGCAGGTGATCGTCGCTGGCGCCAGGGCGGGCGGAATTCAGAATTTAGAAGTACTGAAATCTGAAAACCCGGCCCCGGCCATTTTTCCCGGTGCAGTGCAGCGTAGGGGGCGGCGTTCGCCCATTTCGCCCCTGTCTGTATCCGCCACTGGCATGGTCTACACCACAAAACTTACCATGAATGTCTAAAAGATCTTAATTTGTGCAGTTTGGCTTAGAGAATGGAAAGGGGTACATGAAACGTTCACATAAATCATACCTCCCAACTTTGATCTCAGCGGTGGAGGGACAGCAACGCGCGCCGAAGGCGTGTGCCCATTTTAGGGGGTGTGACCTAATTGCAAGGGGCGTGGCTTTGCGACAAGTGCTGTGATCGCAAGCCATGCCCCCTTTTCGGCATTATGGGGGCATGAACAGCGCTGTGAGAGCTGCTGGTCATGCCCCCTGTCCCTCTCTGCCGTGAATAGACGCTGTGCGCATGCGCACAGCATCTATTCGCCGCTGCTCTGTGGAGTGACAGGGAGGGATCTCCCAACTGCCCCCCCACGCGCGGGACACTGCGACCCGCGGGTGGGACAGCGGGACAGACCGTGAAAATCGGGACTGTCCCGCCAAAATCGGGACAGTTGGGAGGTATGCATAAATCAAGAGGTTTTTTTTAAACAAGGTACAGGAGGGAGAAATTCTTTACAGGAAGGGAGTATTGAAACTGGAGGAGGATAGGTTCAGGGGAAACGTGAGGAAAAAATACTTCACAGAATGGGAACTGCCTCCCATCAGAGGTGGTAAAGGCAAATCTCCTTACACAAAACTAGAGCTCAAATAGGGTGGTAAGTTAGTGGTGGTAATTGAAGGGGGAGATGTATCGAGTCTTAGAGACAGAGAAAATGGAGAAGTTGCCGAAAGCAACCAATCCGCTTCGAACTGTCATTTATAGAGCACATTCTGTGATATGACAGTAAAAGGCTAATTGGGTGTTTTGGTCAACTTCTCCACTTTATCGCTCTCCAAGCCTTGATGCATCTTCCCTTGAGTGAGCAGCACAGAGGTTCAATGTAGTAGCTGTATTACAAGGCTAAGTAGGTAAGTATAACGGGATCGGTATGAAATACCTCCAATCAAAATCCCGACAGCAATTGACCGACGGTCAAAATCCCGACAAGGTCAAAATCCCGGCATGGACAAAATACCGACATGTAAAATGCTGACATGTCAAAATACCGACATGCATTTTTCATTGTTTTTTCGTGTGTATGTTGACATAGGTCGACATGGACACCATATAAGTGTACCGCGTCCTCTCGCATGGCTCGCTGTGCTCGCCATGCTTCGAGCACGGTGCCTCGCTGCGCCTGGCACACTATTATATTCCCCCTCCAGGTCCACTGGGATGGTAAAGTATGAACAAGTCGGTTTCAATGAAAAAATCATGAAAAACTCATGTCGCCATTTTGACCTGTCGACATTTTACATGTCAGTATTTTGACCTTGTCGGTATATTAAATGTCGGTATTTTGTCCATGTCGGGATTTTGACCTTGTCGGGATTTTGACCGTCGGTCAATTGCTGTCGGAATTTCGACCGTCGGGATTTTGATTGGAGGTAAATTGACTGCATCCCAGTATAACATAGGGAATCATAAACTATACTTAAGAAATTAGTAGTGATGTAAAAAAAAAAAAAAAGTCTATAAAGGGTTGGTGCTAATTTTTATTCCCTTTATTTTATCTCTGTAAGCTGTTCCTAACTTGCTGTAGAACCAAACAGGCGTAAAACAGTGTTCAGAACTTCCGTGGTCATTCCTCTGGCGCTATGAATTGTTTTGTGTATAGTGGCCTATTCCAAATGCTGATCGTAGATACTTATTACATTTTCCATTGGTGTTCCATTTTAATGCATATACAGTGGACCATGGGCAAGAATGGGTAGATACCATTTACCCAGCAGCACCTGAATCACTTGTTTCTGACAACACCTTTTGTTCATGTATGTTGCTATATCTTGTTTGATCATTGTTTCTTAATCGCCATATAACTGCTTTTTCATAATTGCTTGTTTAATAATTTAAATGTTTAGGGCCAAAGGACTCCACATATCCATTAATTTACATTAGCGATTTATACATCAGGCTAAATAGACATGCAGTTATTGTTATAGCCCCCTTTGGAATTTAGTAATCCATATAAGACCTGTTCCTGGAATATTCTCATTTTCTTTCGTATTTTACGATTCAAGTGCTGTAGACAGTCAGTCTTTTATGATACAGATTTGATTATATATAAATCTTTTTATTTGTACATAAATCGTCTATTATCTTAGTTACCATCTCTAATTTCCAGTATTTAAAGATATGGCCTTTTTAGTGCATGCAAACATTTCCTTTTTGTTTTGACCAACTGTACACTACAGCCTCCCTCTTTCTGCCGTATCATGCCCCCACCTTGTCCTGACCACACCCCGGTTATTGTATCGGTTTGCACTGGGACAATGTTGGAAGAAATGCAATAGTTCCATGCAGTCTAGGGTTTCTCCTTATTATCCTTAATTGTTTTTTTAGATGGACTCTATACAGTTTATATACCAGTACCTGGAAAGTTAACATTATCTGTGTTCAGGGGACAAGTACTTTCTTCATATAATGTGTCAGCCACTGAATTTCTTATTTAAATTAAAATATTCTGGGAATTTTAGATGATGTGGTGTTGAGAATATGGGCCTGTATATGTATACGCCGGTCACAATGCAGGCACCTGCCTCTCGCCCCCTCACAATCCTGACAGTCGGCATGCCGACTAACAGGTACTATTCCCACTCGTGGGTGTCCACGACACTCATAGAGTGGGAATAGAACCCGCTTGCCACCAAGCCCGCAATGATCTTAGTTGCGACCACCCCCGCCGGCCATCTAAAAGCTAGGATCCCAGTGTCTGTATGGTGACCGGCGGTCTCCTAACCGCCGTTCACACAAACCCAACCCATATGTACACTCCCCTGTAGAGAGCCTTCACCTTCTGGAGCTATTTGTTACATTCTGGTTGTGCAATTAAGTTTATTTTGGGATTTATTTTAAAAAATGTCTACCAATGCAGTCAGTTCCATTTAAATACAAACTGATAGCTATTTTTCTTTCTTCCATGGTATTTTACAGCTGTAAACTAATCTTGAGAAACATTTGCAGATTTTTACGCTTTTTTTTCTGTGAATGTTTTAGCATTGACCAAAGCTGCAGTAGAATTATTCTTAAGCTGGGTACACACTAGACAATAATGTGTGCCCAGTGATATCATCAGCGACAGGTCCCAGCGGGGTGCCGGCATCGGCAAGTGCATACACACTTGGCGATGCTGACAGCGTCAAACGACTGCATGGGGGCCATGCTGCGTCGTTAACGATATCCCCAGATTGGCCCGCATGTACAGACGACTGGCAATGTCGTTAACGACCTGCGGAAGCACACATCATTAACGATGTAGTGCGTACACACTGGCCAATTTGAGAGAGATATCGCTCAGAATGTCGTTTAGTGTGTACCTAGCTTCACTCTTATTCTGTATACTATGGGCCTAATTCAGAGTTGATCGCAGCAGCAAATTTGTTAGCAGTTGGACTAAACCACGTGCACTGCAGGGGGGACAAATATAACATGTGCAGAGAGAGTTAGATTTGGGTGGGTTATTTTGTTTCTGTGCAGGGTAAATACTGGCTGCTTTATCTTTACACTGCAATTTAGATTGCAGATTGAACACACCACACCCAAATCTAACTCTCTCTGCACATGTTAAATCTGCCTCCCCTGCAGTGCACATGGTTTTGCCCAACTGCTAACAAAATTCCTGCTGCGATCAACTTGGAATTACCCCCTATGTGCGGTTTTCACTAGCTGTTTATATTAATATATGAAGACCATGTAATGGTATGCATAAAAAAAAACTTCTGTTCTAATAAACCATCAATAAACTTGTTTCTATAGTGCTCTCAGGGGGTAATTCAGAGTTGATCGCAACAGCAAATTTGTTAGCAGATGGGCAAAACCATGTGCACTGCATGGGGGGCAGATATAACATGTGCAGAGAGAGTTAGATTTGGGTGGGGTGTGTTCAAACTGAAATCTACATTGCAGTGTAAAAATAAAACAGCCAGTATTTACCCTGCACAGAAACAATATAACCCACCCAAATCTAACTCTCTCTGCACATGTTATATCTGCCCCCTGCAGTGCACATGGTTTTGCCCATCTGCTAACAAATTTGATGCTGCGATCAACTCTGAATTACCCCCTCAGCTCATGGTACTAGACCAGAGGTTCTCAAACTCGGTCCTCGGGGGCACACACAGTGCATGTTTTGCAGGTAACCCAGCAGGTGCACAGGTGTATTAATTACTCACTGACACATTTTAAAAGGTCCACAGGTGGAGCTAATTATTTCACTTGCGATTCTGTGAGGAGACCTGCAAAACATGCACTGTGTGTGCCCCCGAGGACCGAGTTTGAGAACCTCTGTACTAGACTCTCCCCTAGTGCACATACATTAGGTATTGGAGAGCTTTCATCTAGTACGGAGGCCTGTGATGGACAACAGAGTTTTGTCCTGCTCCAGTCTAGCAAAAGAGCCATTACATACTTAATACTTTGCTGAAGCACCGCATTTATAGCTAAAAGATTTAGTAAGACATTAGCTCTGCATTCTTGATACTAATTTACAACCTTCTAAATTGAAATATTGCTTCAGTTCCATCAAGTTGGATGGAGACCATTTGAAACTACAAGACATTCAACAGAATCTCAGTGGATTTGAGTGGGTCACTCCAGGATTTCTATTTTTGCATATAAGAGACTTATATCTTCTAGGTCATTGTATTTCAAGTATTGGGTGACCTCTAATGCTGGGTACACAGTGTAGAGCCTACAAGTGATATATCGTTAAGTGCATTGTTTTGCATGTACAGCCAATATGTCTGTGAACACTGAACAGATATATTTGTGCAGATGTCTGTGTGTACGACCAACTGACCTGTTATGCTGGCCACAGGAACCGCCAGGAACTTTAAATGCCCGCCCAGTTGTGATGTCTGGCCAGACTGCTCGTGCAGCCGATTGGTACCTGTGTATGCTTACTAAAATTGGTTGCATGGTCACTGGGTCAGTTGGTCACCTGCGCTGTCGACCAAGTGTGTAAACAGCCTAACACAGGGGTGACTCTAATGCACTGGTGATCCTAGGTGAACAAAACGCAATTAAAACAATAAAATATATATATATATATATATATATATATATATATATTTATTTATTTCACCCCAAAAAATAGAAATGAACAGTGTGTTGATCATTTAAGCAATTGATAACATATTCCTATAGTTTTTTGCAGCAGTTAAGCAACCTAAATAAAGGATAAGTAATAGTCTTTTATAGGCTAAGCTTTTCAGAGCTGTTTGCTGGATTTCTGCCGTTTTAAAACCTGGATGATCAAGAAATGTGGTCAGTACTATACACTAAGAGCCATTTTAGTAAATAACATAAATGTTGCACTATATACTTTTTTGTTTTATGAATACAGAACTTTATCCAGTATCGATAATATGAGAATGCACAAGGGTACCCATTAATAAATGCTCCCGCTTCACCTGTGGGAAGTCGAGAATGGATAATAAAGCCAGCTACATTGATTTTTTAGAGTCTCTTTACTGTGTTTTCTGTCCTCCAGTACAGTCGCTCTTTTATAATTCTCAGTGCAGTATCTATTCATTTATCAACTATATCAATGAACTGTATGAATTCTATTCACAGATCTGTCTTAATCTGTCAAAATATCTATTTATAGTGGAATGAGAGTCTGCTGAGAGGCAGAAAATTTTGTCTTCATGCAGTCTATTTGCTATAGAGAAAAAAATATATAAATAGTCTGCCAAAAAGTGACATCCTTGCACTAAAAAAATAAAAAGTGTACCTTGGTGACTAGAATGTATTGAAAACTAATTTGTTTATTTTTCTGTGTGTCTAAAGTGACTTCTAGAATTCCCTTTTTCATTTATTTCCACAAAGAAATAATGGGGACTAGCATCCACTTGTTTAAAGTATTTACAAACTATGCAGTCTCCCCCTTTTCTTTGTATTTAACACCAGTACCAGTGGATGGGATGTGGTCAGGATGCCGGTGCCTGAAATACCGGTGCCGGAATCTCGATACATGGCCAAAATCCCGGTGCTGGAACTCTGAAAACACTAGGAATACCAACACCGGAATCCTGACCGTAGCCATTCCAACCATAAGTATGAAAGGGCCTCCTGGTGAGGGGGTCTCATGTTAGGTTTAGGCTGCAGGGAGGGGGTTAGGGTTAGGCACCCTCAGGAAGGGTTGGGGGGGGGGGTAATGTTTAGGCTGTGGGGAGGGGAGGGGTATTGTTAGGCGGGGGGATTGGGGTTAGGCAATGGGACGTTAGTGTAAGGGGGGTCTGGATTCAGTGTTTCAGGATGCCATTGTCGGTCATATGACCACCTGCATCCCATCCGCCGGCAATTCGTATGTATTCCCTGTGTGGTTTCTTCTTGCTGCAGAAATGAAGAAATAGACCTTGAATTATTTCAATTAACCTTTTTTAAAATATATTATTATAATGATAATAATATGAGATATAATATGTTTGGTCTGATTTATTCTTCTATTTGATTACGGATTGTTCTAGCAATAACAAATTGACTGAGATTACTAAAAAGTAGTTGTAGGGTACCTACTGTTTTGATGCTGTCTGGTTTTTGCCCTCCCTTGGCATATTTATGCCCACGTAATATAGGGCTCCATTTCCTAATAGCTTCCACTGGCTAAAACCAGAACCATATATTCTGATTTCTGGGCAGGTAATGTCGACCCCTTTCTTGGTAAAAACCATGGTTGGAATAGACTGCTACTGTATTTGCACACAATACTATCAGGGAGGTGCAAAGGAGGCAAAGTGATGAGAATTATATTGTGCAGCTTTCTTGATAAGACACATCTAGTGGTAAGTGCCTTTATAGGTAGATTTAATAACACTTAACAATTACAATATTTGTTTTCTGAAGTATACAAGACCCGTGTACACATTTCCAATAAGGGATGACTACTGTGCTGTTTCAGTTGCCTCATTTGTACAAGACCTAAATTAAAGACCTGAAATAGTAAGATATGAAAATATTGTGTTGTCCTGACAGAATTGCCCTAATTATTTGTATTTATAGAAGCAGAGTAATCATTGCCAAAGAGATAATAGAAGTAAAGCAGTAATGAAGAGTTGGACAGAAATCATTCAGTAGCGTCACACAAATAGATGCTCTTTGTCACAGAGACCTCTATAGTTTATTCACTGCCTGGTGTCTGTAGCTCTGCCAGTCTCTGCCCTGCCAGCCATTCTTTAGAACAGAGAAGGGTGCATTTTGTTGTTCAGCTCATTATCTTTGTGCAGCTGTAATAGATTTATTTTTTTTTCTTTTACCCAATTACAGATTCTTTTTAATTCATACACTAGTGGGGACTAGTTATGAAATCAACCTGATTTTTGCAAAAAAATATCCACCGCTCTGCAGTGCACAAAACAAATGATAAAATATTATGTATTTTTAAATATAATTCCAACCAGATTTTTTGAAAGCTAAGGTCTACCAATTGAGGTTTGCGGTGCTAAAATTATTTTTGTAGGACTCCAACAATTTGGCCAGAATAATGCTTGCCATGCAATGTGCAGAATATTTAAGTAACTTGGCTCCAACCTATTGCGTCAAGGTGAACAGTGCTTATGCAGCATGACTATCCAAGTAGTTACAGGAGAGGGCTGCTGCTTCTAGGTTATAATAAGCTGTAAAGCAGGGTCTTCAGTAGAAGATATAGAACAGGATAAGCCATACATTGATTGGGAGGGATTTGTAGGTTGTCACCTACTGCATTGCTTAATTTAAAAAAAAAAACAACTTGTAAATTATACAGAATAATGTAAGTATCTTTACCTTCCCCCACTAGCCCCCTAACCCTCCCTTCTAGCAGCCTAAACCTAACCCTCTCCAGTGGTGCCTAAACCTAACATAGCCACAGGCTAAACCTAGCTCCCTGGGGCTGTAGCCTAATACCCCCCTTCCTCCAACCCCTAAACCTAATCACCCTGCACCCCCCCCCCCCCCCAACCCCCGCAGCTTACCTCTCCTATAGTAGCTAAATGAATAGACTTTAATATGTAATGCCAGTTTTTCATCTCGTATGCATATTTGAAAGATTTGGCATGGTAACTTTTTTTTTTTTGCTAAATATATTTCTGGTTGGTATTTGCAGATCACCAACACAAATTTAGGCATGACTAATAATAATAATAACTAATATAGTTGCTGTGTCAATTAATATCCATTTAAGGCCATTGTGAATACATTATATACTATTTTTTTTTAAATAACATTTTTCAACATCTATATATGTATATTTTTTAATATATATGTATGTGTGTGTATACAGAATTTCTATATTTCCAGCATTTTACAAGAATCCAGCATGTCTTCCTATCTGTTGTGGTTGAGAATGAAGCGAATTGCTGTCATACAGAGCTAACACTGGGATATCAGCCAGGTTACCCTCACTACAAAGTCAGTGCTGTCACTTCACGTCGTCTCCTCATGATTTAATAGTGGTTTAATAGCTTTCCCATTAAGCGCTGAATCATTTTTTTTCTCATAAATAAGTACGTTTAAAAGTGTTTTCTGTATTTGCAAGCTCCACAAAGAACAAATTGAGGTAAATCAGATAATGTTCTTCTAGATTTAAAGACACACCCCTGTGATATTACCGATTTATTTAATTTAATAACTTAAAACATACTTGGCTACCTGACCCTATGCATGAGGGAGAAAATGCTCTGTTCCTGGACTTTCCTGGTAATGTATGATTGTCATCACCTGTGATAAGCTAGTTAATTGATAAAGGGGGGTACTCACGGAGCGATATTCTAAGCAATCTGACTAGATTGCTTAGAATTTAAGCAGGATCGCTCTGTGTGTACCCCTCACAGCGATAGCGATGCGCAGCCCCGCGTATCGCTATCGCTGCTGCTAGATTGGCCTGCCGTGCAGGCCAATCTAGCGGGTCGCTCACTTCACCCGCTGGGTGAAGTGAGCGGCCCCCTCGTCTCCCCCCGCACGCTCAGCACAGATCGCGCTGTGCTGAGCGGCGGGAGAGATGTGTGCTGAGCGGTTCGCTCAGCACACATCTCTCCTGCATCGGCCCGTCTATATGGGCCTTAAGAATGGTGTTTCACCACAGGTGATGGCAATCATACAATACCAGGAAAGTCCAGCAACAGAGCATTTTCTCCCTCATGGAGAGGGTCAGGTAGGCAAGTATGCCTTAAAATTACCACACATGGCATTTAAGGCCTAATTCAGAACTGATCGCAGCAGCAAAACTGTACTCTAATTGGCAAAGCAATGTACACTCCAGGAGGGGGGGGCAGATATAACATGTGCAGAGAGAGAGTTAGATTTGGGTGGGGTGTGTTCAAACTGAAATCTAAATTGCAGTGTAACAATGAAGCAGCCAGTATTTACCCTGCACAGAAACAAAATAATCCACCCAAATCTAACTCTCTCTGCAAATGTTATATCTGCCCCCCCCCCCCCCCCCCTGCAGTGCACATGGTTTTGCCCAACTGCTAACAAATTTGCTGCTACGATCAGGTCTGAATGCGCATCAACCCGGGAATTTGGTATGTCTGAAAGGCACCGACCCGGGAACGTGATCCGGGTTGCCAACCCTGCAATTGACCAGGGTTTTTCTCGGGACTCAAGTTCCGGGAAGACAACCTGGCTTAGGTCTGAAAGGTGTAACCCGGGAATTTGCTCCCAGGTCGCACCTGATTGGCGGGGCTGCCTCAAGGAGACCAGAGTGAAGAGGGGGCATGTGCCGGCTGCTGTAGTCCGTGCTGCTGTGAGTAGTTGAAGCAGCCGGCGCAGCCAAAAAACAGGCCTGTTGGAGTGCCTGAGAGTGAGTGTATGTGTGTGTGTGTGTGTGTATATATGAATTTGGCATGTGTGTGTATATTACATGTATGTGTGACGTGTATGTGAAAGACGTGTGTGTAATTGTACGAGTGTGACGTCTGTGTGTGTGTGTGTGTGTGTGTGTGTGTGTGTGTGTGTGTGTGTATGTATGTATGTATGTAAGACATGTGACATTAGAGTAGCCTGGTCTGACCTGGCTGCCAGGGCAGACCAGGCTTATGTCTGAAAGGGGTCGACCCGGGAATTTCCCAGGTCTCAGGTTCAGTGTGAAAGGGGGTCCCAGCAAAAACCAGGGATTTTTCAGAGGTGAAAATTCCGGGTCTGAAGCAGGGAAATTCCCGGGTCCTATGTCTGAAAGGGGTATTAATGGATAGTTATCAAGTATGTTAATAATTGCAGTTGGAAGATGACCCTATTGTTGTCATCTAACAGAACCCAGTTATGGTGGAAGATACTCAGCTGAAGCTACGTGTATGACCTAATTGGACACAATCCTATTGTGTAGGGCGCTAACTGACTGCTTGGTTTTAATGCCATTGACATGTTTGGCACATTCAAGGAGAGTGAATGAATAATCATGGGCTAATATTGTTCAAAGGATAATATTTTGTTTCAGGAATAACTACAGACATGTGGCCAGATGTAATGATGTCCGAGTTGGCCGGAGGTGCTGGTTCCCAGCTGAACCTTGATGTATTTTTTCAAGCGGTAATCATGTACAGGGCATGGTTTTGCCTTGTACATGATTGCTGCTTTAAAAAAGGAAAAAATCCTTGCCCAGCCGTGAACCCGTGCCTCCGGCTGTCTCGGACATCATTACATCCAGTCCATGAACTGTATAAGCAATTGATTCGCCTCTTTGGAAATGCTGTAGACATTTAGTCAAGTGCTGGTGTTTTTCACATACTGTCAATGTTGGATATAAACCATGGCATATGGCAGCAGCATGGAGGCAAAGACCCCAGGCGTGGGAAACCTACTAACTAGCTGTTCTTTGCACGTGGATACAAGCTAAAGGATGATCTAAAGCGTCCTTTTGCATTTAACGGAGAGACATTTGATGAGCTGTGGAAAAAGCCTGGTTACCTTCGGTGAATGACATCCAGTATGATAGTACATTTGACATTGCGGGGCCAATAAGAAAAGAGCGTGGTTCAGAGTCAGATGAGAGGAAAGTGTGGCTAAGTGACAGGCGGTGTGTTACAGGCAGGCAGTGTGTTACACGGTCACCATCTTAGTAATGGTGGAGAAACATCGGACCTTCTCCAGCAATATCAAAACATTGGCCATCAATGTTCATCCTATGTTGATGTTAAAACCCATACAGTATACACGAGATGTGTCCAGATAACTCTTTAGTGGTCTTCAGTACCATCAATTCCCCTAAAGTAGTGTTTTAAGTGTTATGCATTGGATGATTGCATTGTGTTGCAAGTCCCACAAGTGAAAGGGTTTCTTTAATATATTTTCCTTATAATTGGATTTTGAGACTCTGTTGCTGATACAGATCTCCAGATGCTTTTGTGATTTGCTTGGAGTTTTCTAAGTCTCAGCTGTCAGAGTTTTCAGTATTTGTTTATGTCTTTGCTGATGTTATACGCAGATTAGGGAAGTAATCTCAATATTCAAATCTTTATCAGTAAAGGGAAACAAACACAAAATAGATAACCAGGATTAGTGGTGGGGATTTACTGTGTGACAGTCTGTACGTTTTCTGACACTGGCAGATTTTAAAGACCTAAATGAACATGAATTCTGGGAGGCCTTTATTAAAGTGCTGTAGTATAAACTGGACCAGTTTCTAAAAGGTGGTCGCTACTATAGTTTTAGTTTGTAGTTCCAAGGTGTCCGTATATTCTTCTTTACAGACCGAGACAGAGTCTCATTCTACAGTAGGTAGCCAGCCAAATGCAGGCGAATGTGGTTCTACTCAACAAAATTTTGATGCACTTTGTAATCTGTGACCCCTATTCAAGACTTTTTGGTTGGCTGGTTACCCCCATGCACCAATGTGACTTACTGGTGCCACCCAATTTTCCATTCTGCCAGATGACAGCATGTGATTGGATTGAGTTGGTCAGCCGTAAGAGTTGGATCCATTCTTTTATGTTGGTCACAGTGTTGTGTTGTCATTTCTCTCTAGAGGCTTAACTTTTTTTGCCAGATCACAGAGTAAGGCATACATGCCTACTCTCACAGAAATTCTGGGAGACTTCTTTCGGGGAGTCACCTCAGACTGATAAGTCACCCCTCCCATGTCCTAGTAAATAGGGGGGGAACATGGGGGGTGACTGATGACATGATTCTAAGACAATTACATCATCATCATGGTGCTGCCCCTGCTGTGCAGCGTCAGGTTTGTGCAATTGTACCTCCCTTCTAGGAACTCCCAGAAGGAAGAAGAAACACTATAGATCAGTATTGAGCAAGGTATACGCTGTCACAAGGATTTGCAAAGTAGTTTTGAAAACTTTGGGGTAAGGGGGGGGGGGGGATAACATTAATGCAACCTATCTTATGGCTATTTCTAATAGAGAATAAAATGCAGATACCCCGTGTGTTTCAGATTTCTATGGGCAATCCCTATTTTTTTTCACATTTCATTGCATTAATGTGCCTAATTTATCAGAATTCACAATTCTGATGGAACTGAATTAGCAGAGTATATATGGGAATAGAATGCTGAAATTGTTTAACATATCTTGGAACACATAATTACGAGGTGAATGTTAATGACTGAGTAAAGTCAAGGTCACATGGCAATACCAGTGTTTTATTTCTAAATTGTGGGATCCCTATGGGGTATGTAAATCTAAAAATAGGTAAAGAAGACTTTTTAAGTAGGGCAATTTAAAAGCAAATGAGATGGCGTTTTATGAGACTTGTGTTGTGCATGGGTTTCCTGTTGTCCAACCAATATGAGCAACAACAAGAACTTTGTCTACATCTCTACGATATGGGCAGAGCCGGCCCTAACCAATATGATGCCCTAGGCAAGATTTTGGCTGGTGCCCCCTAGCACCGCCACTTGTTCTGCAGGAGATGCCTGGCATGAGTCATCTGGCAGCTCTGCTAACGTCTGGCGCCTTTTGTTTCTGAAAATGCGTCTTATTTGCATTACTATGTGGCTAGGATGCACAAGCAGCTTCTACTGATTAAAATAATATGCAGCATGCCTGTATTCTGTGTGCGAGTGCGGCTGTATCTGCATACAAAATGCTACATTACAGTGATTTCCAGGAATACAGTGCAATGTAGTATTTCCTATGTAGATACAGCCGCAGTCACACACAGAATAAAGGCATGCCGCATATCATTTTAATCAGCAGAAGCTGCTGGTGCCCTTAAGCATACCAAATGCCCTAGGCATTTGCCTAGTTTGCCTATGCCTAAAGCCGGCTCTGGATATGGGGTCCATTACTATTCTCTAGCAATATGCATGAATTTAGGATTTATTTTCTTGTGATAGTTTACAAGTAGTCAAAAATATGATTGCTAAAGCAGGGGCGTTTTAAGAGAGGAGGGGACTCACGTGCAGTCTACGTTGTGGGCCCCCTCCTCTTCGGCAGCTAGTAGTTATGCGCATGCGCAGTTCTCCGGGAACATAGTGCCCACGCTGTGTTTCCGGGGACATCTCCAGTGCGCATGCACAAATCACTCGTAAATGGCCGCAGCCGTGGGACTCCGAGGGGTAAGTATACTATATGGGTGCAGTGTGGGCCCATCTAGCCCACATGCACACTGTACCCGTTATAGAAACACCTATTTGCTAAAGGTCTCTAGTGCATGAGGCCTCATTATCAACAACCTGGCATGTTTGTGTAGGAGAAACTATTGAAATGAGTTGACTGATGAAGTAATCTCCAGTCTGTAATTCTCTAATCATCAGACCTAAATAAAGTATTTATAGTTGGCTGATTACTTCAGCAGCCTGTTTGTGCCTTACTATGACACAATGACCTCTAGTCCCCTCTGTTCAATGATCAGCCTATGATAAAAGCAGCTCTTAAAGATGGACTCAAATGTATTTCTGAAACCGTTCTTGGTATGTCATTTTTGCTACATAATTGTTACCATTGTATGTTGCTATAGAGATTATGTTTTGCCTAATCTAAAACTACTTTCATTTAACATATTGATCTTTGTTTTTTTGTTCTTCTTCTCTTTCTTGTAGGTAAGTGACCTTTCTTCTTTATTCCTTATGGCTGATTCATTGGGAGTCAGACACTATGAAAGAATTGGAGCTGTTCATGTGTGAAACGTTCCCTCCTTAAGTCATACAGAGGTAGAAATCATGATTTTGTCATGGATCAACAGTCCGCTGCTATATGTATTTTTTTTTTCTGGCTGTTCTGTAAGTAAGATTATTTTTTGTCATTTTCCTTGTGAGTAATACATATGGCAAGATCTTTTTGTTGTATTTGGTCAACTGTGTTCGTATATTAAAGTATAGTGCTGTTTTATGGAACATACTGAAGCAAGCAGTAAAAAAAAGCGAAATGATTACAAGGTGTATAAGAACAGTTAAAAATGAGAAGGGTTCTAAGGCATTAAAAGTAGGGTTGCTGGGGATTCAGAGTAGGATAGGCATAAATCTGCACCAAACAGCACTGCCATGTGACTTACCTTGTTACAATAAGCAAGTACCTGCGGGGATACACGGTATTGGGCTGTTGCATACTTGTCAACATTTGCCCTTCGGAAGAGAGCCCAGAGGCGAGATTCAGTTGGTCCTTGGTGGGGAAAGAGGGAGGGGGAGATGATGCTATTCTTTAAGAATCGTAGCCCCATCCTATGCAGTTCAGTAGGTAATAAGCGGGGGTTTGGTATGGCATCCCGGTGGTCGGGATGCTGACAGTCACATGACCAACAGCGACATCCCGACATTGATGATCCCAACATCGGAGGGGGTAAGTATTTGTACCCACCCCCGTCCTTAAACCTCTGGGGGTGGCAGCTAGGGCTAACCTTCAGGGGGTGTCAGCTACGGCTATCCCAATACCCCCCCCCCCACCCCGCCCATGCCTGAACCTAACCCTCCACTCCCTCCAGACCCTAACCTTAACGCCGCTACTTACCTTTGGGATGTTGGCTGTTGGTGTTCCGGCGGCAGTCTTCTTCTGTGCAGCTGTGCAAATGACTGCTTATTATGCTACCCCAGCATTGCCTATTTTCCTGTGCATCTCTGTGGGATGCGATGAATAATCTGTGATGTCTGTGGCAGCGAGGTGCAGGAGAAAAATCGGAACTACAGCAAGTGGTTTATTTTGCACTAAGCGTGTGCTAAGGGGCGGCACTTGTTGGGAGGCGGCAGATGACTGCTTGTTTTAATATAGTCAGACTGTAACTGTAAAATATTTTCACTCTACTGTACCATACTGCATTTTGAGTGGAGTGTAAATGGGTAGGACATGCACAGATTGCCCCTGTAAGTTGTCGTAATTAGTAAATATGCATACATGATTAAAAATAAAACAAAATGTCATAGTTCATGGCTTTTTTTTTTGTATTGAATTAAATTAAATTGGCAATTGTCAAATGAGGGCTTATAACCAAGCAATGAAAATAATAAAATTAGGCAGAGGGGGGCAGCCATCACTATTGTGCCTAGGGGTGCCATGACCCTTAAATCCACCCCTGACGACAGCTCCCCATGGATATCACTGCTAATCGAAACAGTACCTATTAGTTTCTGATGTTGTGTTTGCGAAAAGCAGTGCTACAACGAACACCTGTATCTACTTACCTGTGCCTTGAAGAGATGCTTTGCTTCTAAAATATAAAATTGTTAACAAATCAGTGTAAGTGGTTCCTATTGCTCTTAGGCAGTTATCAGAAAGTGTTAAAAATATATATATAAAAAAAAAAACCCACACAGTCTAGTAGGCCGCAGTATGGATCAGGCAGTGCTCATGTGGAGTTCCTTACTGGAATGGAACGACAAAGCACCAGGGACCATTTTTCTTCCAGGCTGCCTCTTCATCAGCAAGGAAAAACACTTTTGCGCACCATATGTGCCTCCAGGGCATTGCAGACCTACGTGTATATTTGTACAGGATCGCACTCCTGAGAGCAAGACAGAATGAGAAATGCACACAGCAGCTCCTGCCTCAACGACTTATAATCAGCGTCGGTAATGATAATAATATGGCTGGCCCATAAATCTCATATTGCTAGAGCTCATATAGTATTTGATGAAGAGAGAAGAGCAGAGACCATGAATAAACCCATAGCGATGTCAGTAGTGCTGTGTTTCTAAATCCAGACACTGTTCAACTAGAACTTCCCCACCAAGAAATAAGTTATTGGCAAAATAAATCAATATAGCTACTTTTGCATTACTGACTCAGAAAAAAAATCTTTACTCATAATCACAGTCAGAGCTTGGGCACTGAAAATTGTCATATTTTTGTCAGTCTTTTGCACATTATTAAATTCTGTTGCTCAAGCTAAAGTCAATTGTTTAACGAAAAAGCTGATCTATTTGTTCTGGTTGTGGTCTTAAGTGTCTTATTTACATACTGACCCAAATGATCAGGTTCTGGGAATATGCTCCTTTAACAAATGCACCATGTTTAGGGGACAATACGCTTCTTTGGACAGTTGGAGCCCAAAAGCCAATTGGTTACACCATTTCTTAAACTTGTACTAGATCAATAAAAGTGATGTGCTGATTGGTTGTCCTGGGTCAGACTTCACATTTGCACTGTTAGTAAATAACTACTCATCTGTGGACAAGTATTATAGGTTGAAATATTCTTGTTTGTTGTTTCTCTATTGAAAGAACATTGTAACAAACTGACGCTTTCCCTGCTAAGATTCCTTGTTAATATTGGCAGAGGAAAAAGTAACTTTTTTGTGTGATATCCATGTTCAAAGTATTTGTGATGACCTTTGCTTTAATACCGTAATACTTGTTTTAATACTATATGAAGGAATAATGGGCCCATTTGATCTGCTTACTTTGTCAATGTCCTTGCGTATGAGTCTGTATATGTATGTATGCATGTATGTGCTCCCTTTGACCTTTTTAGGGAATAGCACCCTAACCCCCCCCCCCACACACACACACACACACACACACACACACACACACACACAATTCTTAAATCACTCATTCAATGGGTTTAACGCCCCCTAAGCTATGTTGTCCAATGCGACCTCTTATGCTTACTGACTGCTAGCTATTTCCAGTGTAGGGAACCTTATACAGAGCTACTCAACTGTTGTTCAATTGTGATATTAGAATCTCCTGCACAAATTAACAGTTTAAGTGTGACTGAATGAAACTGCTGGTTTCTTGTACATATCACTTCTCATCACCACTAAAACACCTGCTATTGCCCTTGAGATATAATATCCCATATGTATTAAGTTAAAAATCTCAAGCTTGTTTTCTTTAGAATCTCAATTCCCTTTAGATACAATATTTTTTCACTTTTCTTCATCGTAACCATTCTCTGCACTTAAATGTGTTTTAAAATATTATCACTTGCTTATGAGTGTTTGTCATATGGGTATGCAGCATAAACAGGTGTTTGACGGGGGAGGTAAAACGGATTACACTAGGGGGTTGTTTAAAAACTGCTTTAAAGACACAGATACAACATAAAGTAAAGCTTTTTGTTTTCTTACATGGATAAAGTAAATTATATAGATGCGTGCTTCCCACTGACGACAACAACATTCCCCACATGGACATAACTTTCATACTTCTACATTACTAACTAGGTCTGGTTTACTTGTGTTGCGTTCCCCATCCAACTGGTCCTGCTCCTGTTGTGGCCGTCTTTAGAACTATGGGTCAAAAAAAAAAAAATTGTCTGCTTTCAAATGCACACACTTACGGGTAACTGCATGACTAACATGATGGTATATGTGGGCCTGCAAAAGTTTTCAGAGTGTGGGTGAATTAGTGGGATTGATTGTTATGTGCAGACGGGGGTTCTGAGAGGGTCCCAACACACCTGGGCCAGGTCAGTTGCTGAAGGGTACATCTGTCCCTTTTTTGCAGCGCTGTAACCGGCAGTAGCAACATTGTAATGGCAGCGTCACTAGAGTAATATACTGATATACTCACTGCAGACTCATGGCAGCCATTTTCCTATAGTCTTAGAGGAGAACAGTGAGCAGCGGCCCCTGTGCATCACTCTGTGTTGCTTTGTAAGTGCATGGACAACATAATGGTGGATTGCAAAAAAAGGGTGAATTGGTGGGGTTACTTAGTACATGCAGACTGGGGTGCAAAAAGATAGGGGAGCAACAAGCCCCGGTCAGGTGCTGAGGAGGCCTTTGTCTCCCTTTGCAGCGCTGTAACCATCCATCCTGACATTATCAGTATCACTAGAGTGGAGTAGCTTGGTAAGTGCATATTGGTCACATGAATATTATCTAGTTTTTTCTACTTAAGCGAAAAAGCAAGATTTGTTTTATGGGACAGGACTGTTCAAAAGAGATTAGAGAAATTCTATTTAGGAATCAGGAGGTGTAACTTGGTTTACCTGTAAATGGACATCCTTTCTTCAACATAAAAACATTATACTATATTCTGTTTTATCAAATGCACTAACATAACCTCCTCTTCAGTCTTTATACCTGATGTTCTGGGCACTCTGAGGTGCCTTAGGGCACTTGCAGGGGTGCCTTGGATTGGTGGTCCAGGACCAATACATGTAATAGGCAAAACCAGCATTGGTGGCTGCCAATCATATAATATGTGGACAAACACCAGCGAATCCTGTCCCTCACCACACAGTTGAACCTACGGATGACATATAAACACAATTTACTTAATTTAATATTTCTTTCTAATTTTCTCAATAAGAAAATTTTGGCTTAAGGGTGAAAGAAATTCTGATGCTCTAGGGCGCTATGATTCTAAAAAGTTTGGGAACCACTGCTCTAGACTTTTTTAATTGTGCAGCTGGATTATGGAAAATGCATCTTATATCTGAGAATCAAGTTTCTATCTGTACTTCAACCTATGGAATAAAACCATTGAAAGAGACCTAAATAATAAAGTCTGTATGTTCCCTTTATCTTATGAATAATTGTGTACATAAAATCTACACTAACTACACTTGCCTACACTCCAGATTCCCAGACTCCCGAAGTTTGCAGGGTGTAACCTGACTCCCAGGAGAATAGGGAACCGTACCAGATCCAGTTCCTTAGTAAAGTTGGAAGGACATGATAAAGATGTGAATCATGTCATGGCTCCGCCTACTTAGCTTCACACCTCCTGCACTTGGCCCTCGCCCATAGGATCTCACAGGGATGAAGGGGGGACATAATATGGGTTAAACTGAGGACTGTTTTAGGAGAAAACTGAAACCTTTAACTTGATGAAAGGCGTTTCCCTAAATTGCAAATAGATTGGACTTTAGAAAGTGGGCATACACCTTTTGAATGAATTTCACGGCTAATTGGGTGCTTTGAGTAGCTAAAAGTCAGTGTGGCCCTGCATTTTAATGAGCCAATAGTAATATTTTGTGTATAAAGTTAGATTGACCAGTTAATCTGGCTGACATATTTTAGATGCTTTATTTGTAGCTTCGAGCGAGCTGGTTGAGAGTGTATGAGAGCCTCACTTCACTACCTTTCCTGTTTTATTGGATTGTATGAAAATAACCTTATGAGCATCAGAAATTGCCTATTTATTACTAGCCTTTTGTTTTGTAGATGTTAAAGTGTGCGCTTTGTAATGTTATTATTTATACACTTAGCTGAAGGGTCACCATGAAATATTTGTCTAGTGAATTACTGTTATATTTTTTTCGCTTCCTTCCCCGTTTGCCATAAATAACTTGTTGTTGCATCGTGTTACGGAATCACCTCGATATACTACAGGCAATGCAACTTTTTGAAAGGCACACAGCATAAAGTAGAAGAGGTTCAGTACAAACCACACGGCTTTTTCATAAACTTGATTATTAACTTTCTGTCGCCTGGGTAGAGTTCCTGTCCTAAAAGTGTATATGCTGAGCAGTGATGCTGGGTTAATAATACATGGGCCCTTAAGGTGGAAAGCGCTGAATTATAGTCTGCTCCCACTGCCTTAACAATACATGGAAACTCCCAGAGGAAGCAGACAATAGCCAATTGGGCAAAAAACAGAGGGGAGAAATTTAAAGTAATAAAAAAAAAATGGGAGGGGAAGCTTGTATACAATTAATGGAAAAGCAGTGAGAGACGAGGGTTTTTCTCTGACTGATTGTTAGACTTCCTCTGTTTTGCAACTTCACTGTCTGTCCACAGCTTTCCCACAGGCTAACAATGTAGAACGAGAGCTGTCGACAGGTGTAGCTGGTGAGCGAGTTTACATTGCATAAAGAGGTGAAAGGCAGGAAGTGACATCATTTCCTGCTAGGTTTATTAAATTGTATTGACATCAGCTGCGTTTCCTAACTTTTTAGTGTAAACACAAACACTTGTATTATCCGAATTGCAAACAGCGCCTACGTGCCTGCTTTGCACACAGTTACTGATCATGTTCAGATTATTCCCTTAAATATATCCATCATGAATAACTATTACTGCCATTTACTCGCATATATGCACATCACACCATTTCTTTACAGAAATCTTTAACTCCTACTGTACCTTGACCTACTATTTGGTCATCCACATGGATTTAGCTCAGTCTGTCTTTCCTTAGCCTTTTGGGAGTCAAAGATTAAAATATAAATAAAACCCCAGTTCTCTAATAGAGGTACAGGATCCTGCGCGTAAACTACCAGTGATGAAATGAATGTTTGGCCTTATTTTCCTTTGGATTGAAATAAATTACTTTTTATTTTTTAGCGTCACTTTTATATAAATCTACTAGCTTTATTCTTTAGCATGAACTCGCTAAATGTAGCAGCAGATTAACTTGCCATAAGAGCTGACACTCCCACACTGAAATATTTCCAGTCTTTCGCTCTCGCTTATCTACCTACACATAGAAGGGAACACACTGGATTACTTGCATGTCTCCGAGTACAGGCTTTACCCTGCACTTAGGTTTGACACTGCATTTCACCGTTACATAACAGCATGTCCTCAGATCAAGCATCTTCACTCAATCTTTCTGCAGGTGCTAGTATAGTAGCAGCATCCTCCCCTCTGTAGTATGACTGGTCTCATTGTGCTTCCCAGATCCTACCTCTCTGAGGGGTCTATATACTAAGCCTTGGATGGAGATAAAGTGGATGGAGATAAAGTACCAGCCAATCGGCTCCTAACTGCCATGTCACAGGCTGGGTTTGAAAAATAACAGGAGCTGATTGGCTGGTACTTTATCTCCATCCACTTTATCTCCATCCAAGGCTTAATAAATAGATCCCTATGTAACTGGATACACTCTAACATCAGCGGACACCAGAGTAGATTGGGCCCCTGATCCATACACCAGTCAAGTGTAAAAAAATCAAGATTAGACCCTGCCCAGACCCACTCCAAGTTGCCGGACACCATCTCAGCCTCATGGGCTGTTATACACATATGTAGGTATAGCCTTACTGTATACATATCAACATTGTGGAAAAATGCAACAGCTACCACAACTACAACATCTACATTGTTAAAAATATATGCAGGATGTAGTAAGCATCGTATACGCGATGTGGCACATCCCACCACTTACTGCGGTCATACTAATTGCATATGAATTTACATATGCAATTAGTATCACAAAGGACAGCTCTCCCGATACTTTGTGATGGTGGTACTTCCGGGTTGAATATGCACAGGGATGCGGCGGCCACAGGGGGTGCTGGGAGGGATCCAATTGGATCCCTCTTAGGGGAAATCATGAAAAGAAGACCATAGGCTTCTACCCATCGGGTTACCCAGCACCAAAGATGACTTTATGGAATTTTCTCTGACGTCCTAAGTGGATGCTGGGACTCCGTAAGGACCATGGGGAATAGCGGCTCCGCAGGAGACTGGGCACAACTATAAAGAAAGCTTTAGGTCTAACTGGTGTGCACTGGCTCCTCCCACTATGACCCTCCTCCAGACTTCAGTTAGAATCTTGTGCCCGGCTGAGCTGGATGCACACTAGGGGCTCTCCTGAGCTCCTAGAAATAAAGTATATTTAGGTTTTTTATTTTACAGTGAGATCTGCTGGCAACAGACTCACTGCAGCGAGGGACTAAGGGGAGAAGAAGCAAACCTACCTAACAGGTGGTAGTTTGGGCTTTTTAGGCTACTGGACACCATTAGCTCCAGAGGGATCGACCGCAGGACCCGACCTTGGTGTTCGTTCCCGGAGCCGCGCCGCCGTCCCCCTTACAGAGCCAAAAGAAACGAAGAGGTCCGGAAAATCGGCGGCAGAAGACTTTGGTCTTCACCAAGGTAGCGCACAGCACTGCAGCTGTGCGCCATTGCTCCTCATGTACACCTCACACTCCGGTCACTGATGGGTGCAGGGCGCTGGGGGGGGGCGCCCTGAGGGCAATATATGACACCTTGGCTGGCAAATCTACATCATATATAGTCCTAGAGGCTATATAGATGTAAAATTACCCCTGCCAGTATTCCAGAAAAAGCAAGAGAAAGTCCGCCGAAAAAGGGGCGGGGCCATCTCCCTCAGCACACTGGCGCCATTTTTCCCTCACAGCTCCGCTGGAAGGAAGCTCCCTGGCTCTCCCCTGCAGTCTGAACAAGGCAGGGAGGCAGTGTTACAGGCAATTCACAAGCTGTATTCACAACAAGTGATAGTAAAGGTGCCCCTACTTCAACAAGGAAGGGGTTACTATTCCACAATGTTTGTGGTACCGAAACCGGACGATTCGGTGAGACCCATTTTAAATTTTGAAATCCTTGAACACATATATAAAAAAATTCAATTTCAAGATGGAATCGCTCAGGGCGGTTATTGCAAGCCTGGACGAGGGGGATTACATGGTATCACTGGACATCAAGGATGCTTACCTGCATGTCCCCATTTACCATCCTCACCAGGAGTACCTCAGATTTGTGGTACAGGATTGTCATTACCAATTCCAGACGTTGCCGTTCGGTCTATCCACGGCTCCGAGGGTCTTTACCAAGGTAATGGCCGAAATGATGATACTCCTTCGAAAGAAGGGATTTTTAATTATCCCGTACTTGGATGATCTCCTGATAAAGGCGAGGTCCAGAGAGCAGTTGTTGGTCGGGGTAGCACTATCTCGGGAAGTGCTACAACAGCACGGCTGGATTCTAAACATTCCAAAGTCACAGCTGGTCCCTACGACACGTCTACTGTTCCTGGGGATGGTTCTGGACACAGAACAGAGAAAAGTGTTTCTCCCGGAGGAGAAGGCCAAGGAGCTGTCATCTCTAGTCAGAGGCCTCCTAAAACCAAAACAGGTGTCAGTGCATCACTGCACGCGGATCCTGGGAAAAATGGTAGCTTCCTACGAAGCGATTCCATTCGGCAGGTTTCATGCAAGAACCTTTCAGTGGGACCTGTTGGACAAGTGGTCCGGATCGCATCTTCAGATGCATCGTCTGATAACCCTGTCTCCAAGGACAAGGGTGTCTCTGCTGTGGTGGCTGCAGAGTGCTCATCTTCAAGAGGGCCGCAGATTCGGCATACAGGACTGGGTCCTGGTGACCACGGATGCCAGCCTTCGAGGCTGGGGGGCAGTCACACAGGGAAGAAACTTCCAAGGACTATGGTCAAGTCAGGAGACTTCCCTGCACATAAATATTCTGGAACTAAGGGCCATTTACAATGCCCTAAGTCAGGCAAAACCCCTGCTTCAAAACCAGCCGGTACTGATCCAGTCAGACAACATCACGGCGGTCGCCCATGTAAACCGACAGGGCGGCACGAGAAGCAGGACGGCGATGGCAGAAGCCACAAGGATTTTCCGATGGGCGGAAAATCACGTGTTAGCACTGTCAGCAGTGTTCATTCCGGGAGTGGACAACTGGGAAGCAGACTTCCTCAGCAGGCACGACCTCCACCAGGGAGAGTGGGGACTTCATCCAGAAGTCTTCCAACTGATTGTAAACCATTGGGAAAGGCCACAGGTGGACATGATGGCGTCCCGCCTAAACAAAAAGCTAGAAAAGTATTGCGCCAGGTCAAGAGACCCGCAGGCGATAGCTGTGGACGCTCTAGTGACACCGTGGGTGTACTGGTCGGTTTATGTGTTCCCTCCTCTTCCTCTCATACCAAAGGTACTGAGGATAATAAGGAGAAGAGGAGTAAGAACTATACTCATTGTTCCGGATTGGCCAAGAAAAGCTTGGTACCCGGAACTTCAAGAAATGATCTCAGAGGACCCATGGCCTCTGCCGCTCAGACAGGACCTGCTGCAGCAGGGGCCCTGTCTGTTCCAAGACTTACCGCGGCTGCGTTTGACGGCATGGCGGTTGAACACCGGATCCTGAAGGAAAAGGGCATTCCGGAGGAAGTCATTCCTATGCTGATTAAAGCTAGGAAAGAAGTAACCGCAAACCATTATCACCGCATATGGCGAAATATGTTGCGTGGTGTGAGGCCAGGAAGGCCCCAACGGAAGAATTTCAGCTGGGCCGGTTCCTGCACTTTCTACAGTCAGGGGTGACTATGGGCCTAAAATTGGGTTCCATTAAGGTCCAGATTTCGGCTCTATCGATTTTCTTCCAGAGAGAACTGGCTTCACTACCTGAAGTTCAAACTTTTGTTAAGGGAGTGCTGCATATTCAGCCCCCTTTTGTGCCTCCCAGTGGCACCTTGGGATCTCAACGTGGTGTTGGAAAAGTCACATTGGTTTGAGCCACTTAAGACCGTGGATTTGAAATATCTCACGTGGAAAGTGGTCATGTTGTTGGCCTTGGCTTCGGCCAGGCGTGTATCAGAATTGGCGGCTTTGTCATGTAAAAGCCCTTATCTGATTTTCCATATGGATAGGGCAGAATTGAGGACTCGTCCCCAGTTTCTCCCTAAAGTGGTATCAGCGTTTCATCTGAACCAACCTATTGTGGTGCCTGCGGCTACAAAAGACTTGGAGGCTTCCAAGTTGTTGGACGTAGTCAGGGCCCTGAAAATATATGTTTCCAGGACAGCTGGAGTCGGAAAGACTGACTCGCTATTTATCCTGTATGCGCCCAACAAGTTGGGTGCACCTGATTCAAAGCAGACTATTGCTCGCTGGATCTGTAGTACGATTCAGCTTGCACATTCTGCGGCTGGGCTGCCGCATCCTAAATCAGTAAAAGCCCATTCCACGAGGAAGGTGGGCTCTTCTTGGGCGGCTGCCCGAGGGGTCTCGGCTCTACAACTTTGCCGAGCAGCTACTTGGTCGGGGTCAAACACATTTGCAAAATTCTACAAGTTTGACACCCTGGCTGAGGAGGACCTAGAGTTTGCCCATTCGGTGCTGCAGAGTCATCCGCACTCTCCCGCCCGTTTGGGAGCTTTGGTATAATCCCCATGGTCCTTACGGAGTCCCAGCATCCACTTAGGACGTCAGAGAAAATAAGAATTTACTCACCGGTAATTCTATTTCTCGTAGTCCGTAGTGGATGCTGGGCGCCCATCCCAAGTGCGGATTGTCTGCAATACTTGTATATAGTTATTGCTTAACTAAAGGGTTATTGTTGAGCCATCTGTTGAGAGGCTCAGTTGTTATCATACTGTTAACTGGGTATTGTATCACGAGTTATACGGTGTGATTGGTGTGGCTGGTATGAGTCTTACCCGGGATTCAAAATCCTTCCTTATTGTGTCAGCTCTTCCGGGCACAGTATCCTAACTGAAGTCTGGAGGAGGGTCATAGTGGGAGGAGCCAGTGCACACCAGTTAGACCTAAAGCTTTCTTCATAGTTGTGCCCAGTCTCCTGCGGAGCCGCTATTCCCCATGGTCCTTACGGAGTCCCAGCATCCACTACGGACTACGAGAAATAGAATTACCGGTGAGTAAATTCTTATTTTTGGGGGGTTCTACTGCATTTTAGACTTTTTAGTACATTCCACCCCCAATGTGATTATATATATATATATATATATATATATATAAGGTAATGTAATGGGCGGCACTCCAAAGGATTTTCAATAAATGCAACAGCTCACCAGGTCGATTAGTGTTTCAACGTTTCAGGTGTCTTTATTCACACCTTTCGTCAGGATACAAAATATACAAAACAAACATACCTTTTATAACACCAGACATGTGAGACACGCCTCGTGCCCTCCGCTTCCGGCCCCCGGCGCTGACGTCATAGACGTCGTCCCCTACTGCTACGTAGAGGGTAAGCTAGATGGTTGTCATAACAACAATGTTAAACGGAGCTTTGGACGCACTGCGTCCAGCTCCTGTGCGCCGCTCTACCCCCGCCTTATGGGCGGAGGTAGTTATCATAGCTACCAATCTGACACACCACAACAAAACGCCGGGCAGCCAGAGCACAGAGCTCGAGGCAGACCTTGTGTAGAAAAGACACCGCTGATCGCGGCAACCCATATCCCATAAAGTACTGAGGACATTGGATGACATCACATCCAGTCCCAGTTGCTTCAAAAGAACCAGTGAAATAGCCCACACCAACACCAAAGCCAGGTAGAACAGAGATAGATGATGCTCGGACTAAAGAGATTACTACACCAAAGCAGTAAGCCCCATATCATAATACAGCCTCAATGAGGTCCAGGCAAATAAATTAAAGATACAAATAGGTGCCATTAGGGTACATATGAAAATGCAATAAACAAAGTATAATTGGATTCCCAGAAATGGGAAACACTTAGTGTCAACAATTAAACCCAAATCAAGTCTAATGGGCTCATAAAAATCCATATCAAGCCCACAAGCATATGGGCTAAGCATACAGTTTATGCAGATGTATTAAGAATAATGACCCTGATGGCAACCTCGAGCAAAGAGGGGCATGCAAAAGTAAAAGTAAAGAGAGGAAAAAATGGGAACGAAAATATCATAAAAATCATAGAAGGGAGAGGTTTTCATTTAATCCTGATGGAGCGACCGTGTTGAACTCGAAGATCCAATGCGCTTCTAGCTGTAGTAGTTTCTTATTCCGATCTCCTCCTCTAGGTAACGGGGGGACATGGTCAATAAGTTTGTAACGTAGGGCAGCCATCGTGTGTCGCGCCTCCCTAAAATGTCTTGCGACAGGCTGTTTGATCTCTTTTCCTTCCAGGGCTTGTCTTATGGCCGACCTATGTTGCGCTGCCCGTTCTCTAAAGGTACAGGAGGTCTTGCCAATATAGGCAAACCCACAAGGACATTTGATAATGTAAATCACGTATTTGGACGTGCAAGTTAAAACATGTTTGATGGGAAACTTCTTTCCTGAATGTGGATGTAGCACCACCGGACCTACTTCCAAGTACCTACACGTGGTACAACCTATGCATCTATATGAACCAGGTTTTTTTGTAAGGAAATGTGACCGTAGTTCCCTTCTCTCTGCCGTGGTGTCATTGTGGACCAGCCAGTCCTTAAGGTTGCGTCCCCTCCGGTGACAGTTCAACACCCTATATTGGTTAAGAGATGGTAAAGATTTATCTGTCTTGATGATTGGCCAAAATTTTTGAACTTTCTTCCTTACTATTTTACTTGCGGTGTTAAAGGTGGTGATTAGCGGAAGTACTTTCTCTGGTGCTTTTTCTTTCCGCTGCAGGCATTGAGTGCGTGGAAGTGCCAATGCTTTTCTTTTGGCACTTTCTAGATCCTTGATTGGGTAACCTCTCTCAAGATATTTCCCAATCATTCTATCCAGTTCCAACTCACACTCATCTTGATTACTGATAATGCGCCTTGCGCAAAGAAATTGCGAGAAGGGTAAGCCCTTTTTCATGGCCGTGGGATGAAAACTATTAGCATGTAGCAACGTGTTTTTATCCGTTGGTTTATGATAAACCGTTGTCTGTAGATGATTTCCCTGTCGTGTAATCTGCACATCTAGATAATGGATGACTTCAGCACTACATTCGTACGTAAATTTGATATTCGCATCCAGATGGTTGATGGTCTGCATCCGTTCCTTGAATTCTTCTGGAGTGCCGGCCCAGATTAGAAGCAGGTCATCAATGTAGCGTGTGAAAAGTATTAGACCCTCCGACAAAGACGGATTCTGTAGAAATAGGCGTTTCTCTATATTCAACATGTAGGCATTCGCGAAGGCCGGAGCTACATTACTCCCCATGGCGCAACCAAGCCGTTGGAGATAAAACTGTCCATCAAAATTGAAAAAATTCCGAGTGAGTGTCTTCTCAAGCAGTGCAAGAAAAAATCCCACATCTGGCCCTTTATAGTTGGAATTGTCGGACAGAAGGGACCTCACGGCCTCAATACCCTCCAAATGGGGGATATTCGTGTACAAACTCACTACATCCACGCTTGCCAAAGTACATCTTTCCGGAAGCTGCGTAAGTTCCTGTAGTAATAATAGTAGTTGAGTTGTATCCAACAGGACCGTAGGTTCCGCTTGGATAACAGGCTGTAAAAAACCATCCAGATATTTAGAGATGTTACTATAGAGGGATCCGCGGGCCGAGATTATAGGGCGTCCCGGGGGGGCGTCCAGGTTTTTGTGGACTTTAGGCAGTGTATAAAGGAGCGGTGTAATTGGGTGATCAACCGTTAATGCTTTCAAGGTCTGTTTGTCAATGATGGCATCTTGGTGGGCTTGTGCCAGGATCATGTCGATCTCATGTTTGAATCTGTTCGTAGGATCTGAACCTAACTTGCTATAAACAGCTTGGTCATTTAGTTGACGATAGACCTCTGCATTATAAGTTGATAGATCTTGCAGAACTATTGCTCCCCCCTTGTCGGCTGCCCTTATCACCACAGACGTATTCTTGCTCAGATCTTGCATTGCTTGAAACTCCCCTTTAGAAAGATTTGAAGGTATTCTAGATGGTTTACTGGCCTCATAATCAACACTGCTTTCTAGCATGCGAGCATAGCTCTTGATGGCTGCATTATGAGTTTGTGGTTCAAACGTAGATATGGGCCGTATGCAATGTTTACCGGGCACCCTTTCCTCCACAGAAGTATCTTTCCCGTAGAATTCCTTCAGCTTGATATTTCTCTGATGTTTCCAGGAGTCGACTTTCCACTCAAAACGGTTGTACTTAGTCACTGGAACAAAGGATAACCCCTTGTTGAGTAAGGAGATTTCGTCAGCTGATAAAACATGGGAGGAAAGATTAATGATGAGGTCACCTTTAGGTCTTAACGTTTTTCTCTGCCTCTCCCCTTGCTTGCTCCGCCTTGTTTTGCCGCGGCATCTTTTCGTGGGGCAACCTTTGCCCGAGTCAATGCCCCTAAAGGGGGCTTACCAGAGTTGGAAGTTGTCGCTTGATCAGAATCGGTGGCCGAGCTGTCCACAGCTGACCCCTCGGTGTCTGTCAAAAACCTCCTTGTGTTACGTCTAGGAAAGTATTTTTTACTCCTTGCTGGAAATTTCCCTGTGGCCCAAGGATACACTGTCTGATCTTCATAATCCTTGTTTACAGTCGCTAATTTCGTTTTTTTATATTTAATTAGCTCTAGCCTATGGGAGTCAATTTTGGCTTGTAGTTTATTTAACCAATCACCCTTGGTGTCATCCACTAGGAGGTGCTTGGAGACACGTTCTATCTCATCAATCTTAGATTTGGTTTCATTCAGAATTCTAGTGGATTCTTCCACGACCAAAATCATCAAATCTAGTGAACATTTGTTCAATACTGCTGCCCACCTCCTACAAAATTCAGGGTTGGTTCTTCCAATTGTGGGGATATTTTTTTATCCTGAATCCCCTGGGTATTTTTCGTTCCCTATTATAATCAGAGATAGTGACCCCATGCAAGTGGTAGTCAATCTCTCTTTTGCGTAGCTTTAATAGGGAAAAATACACATCCTCTACAGATTCTCCTCCTACTGTAGCCTGAAAGTTATCTTTTACTAACACAGCTTCAGCTTCTGACTCTGAAAAACTGAGTAAATCACCTGTGGGCAAGTTAACAGCATGAAAACCCAGAGATTTTGAAATCCCAGCACCTGCTTCCATATTGAATTAATCTATGCACTGCTGTGCATTCAAATAGTCCCACCTGGCAAACAATTCAAAGTGATAAACACACACAAAAGATCCCAGCACTGACGTTATTCACACACATGATAGCGTGGTTGCCATGTCAAAAAGTACTTGTACATCCAAGCCTTCCTTGAACAAAAAACAGTTGTGACCGGCACTCCTACAGCAGAACCTAAATACCTGGGTGCCTTCCCGTGGCACTGCAAGGCCCAGCAGACAAGGTAATGTAATGGGCGGCACTCCAAAGGATTTTCAATAAATGCAACAGCTCACCAGGCCGATTAGTGTTTCAACGTTTCAGGTGTCTTTATTCACACCTTTCGTCAGGATACAAAATATACAAAACAAACATACCTTTTATAACACCAGACATGTGAGACACGCCACGTGCCCTCCGCTTCCGGCCCCCGGCGCTGACGTCATAGACGTCGTCCCCTACTGCTACGTAGAGGGTAAGCTAGATGGTTGTCATAACAACAATGTTAAACGGAGCTTTGGACGCACTGCGTCCAGCTCCTGTGCGCCGCTCTACCCCCGCCTTATGGGCGGAGGTAGTTGTCATAGCTACCAATCTGACACACCACAACAAAACGCCGGGCAGCCAGAGCACCGGTGAGTAAATTCTTATTTTTGGGGGGTTCTACTGCATTTTAGACTTTAGTACATTCCACCCCCAATGTGATTATATATATATATATATATATATATATATATATATAATGTATGTATGTATGTATGTATGTATATGCGTGTATGTATGTATGTGTGTGTGTGTGTGTGTATGTGTTTATATATATATATATATTCTATATTATAAAGTAATTGGGGTTTTGTGTGTGTGCATGTATATATAACTAGGTGATTCATCACGCCCTACGGGTGCTCTTCACACCATCATAAGGGGCTATGCCCCCTTAACCCTTTCATGCCCTTTGGCGTGCAATATTTTTATTATCTGATTATATGGAGTATTGCCTCCAATCATAATTGTGTGAGTGGTTAAATAGGGCACAGACAAAGGGCATGCAATGGTTAAGGGGTCGTAGCCCCTAGCAACGGCATGAACAGCACACGCAGGGCCTGATGAATCACCTAGTAGGTGCTGTGGTTGGGGGAATGGTGGCTGCGGGGAAAACGTGGGTGGGGAAGGGGTGGTTGTGGGGGTGGCGCGGTTGGGGGAATGGCTGGTGCGGTGGTGGTGCGGGTGGGGGGGAGGGTGCGTGGGTGCCGCAGGTGGGGGAGAGGGTTTGGAGCCACCGCGGGTGGAGAGGGGTGTGGGGGTGCCGCAGGTGGGAGAGGGGTGGTAGAGGGGGTCCGGAGCCACCGCGGGTGGGGGAGGGGGTCTGGAACCACCATGGGTGGTGGAGGGAGGGGGGGGCACGGATGGGGCCTGGAGGTACTGCGAGTGCGGGAGGGGCGGGTAATGCTTCTCCTGGAAGCAGCTAAGTTGCTGTCCTCCCTTTGGCAGTGGCTCTCCCGTAGACTCGCACAGCAACCAAGCAGGCAGTCACTACTGTTAGTGCCGGTGTCCCAACGCACTGCATTACAGGGGAGAAGATGCACTCAATAAACTACAGCTCCCAGCAGCCCATAGCGCCGGATTGCTTTGGTGCTAAGGGCTGCTGGGAGCTGTAGTTTACTTAGTGCGTCTACTTCCCTGTAATGCGGTGCGTTGGGACACCTGCGCTAACAATAGTGACTGGCTAGCAGAACTGACTGACTCGCTGAATCGATGTAAAAGGTGAGAGTGCTGTGTAGTGTCAGTGACACTGCACACCCACTGCACTGCACAGCACTGTCACCTTTTACACTGATTCAGTGTCCAAACATTACCCTCCGCCTCACCCACTCTATCTGTTACATTAGCCCTCTCGGGGCTTCCAGGCCGGCAGCCGAGGTGCTGTGCTGCAGAGTCGGGGCCTCTGGGCGTGGCTGTGGCGGGTAGGCACTTTTGTGACATCACGCACTGAGTAGGCTCCTGGGCTCAGAGAGTATGCGGCGCAGGGAGGGCTTTGAAAGCCTTCCGCTGCGCCACTTTCATACACTTCTATGCCGGTGACTGCAGCAGCTTTTGTTCCACCTGCGCCGCGGTTAGGGAGTGGAGATTGTTGATGCCGGAGGGGGCAGGCGGACTAGCAGCAGGACATAGGACGCTGCAGTAAAAGGATTTTTTTCCCCCTATCTACAGCGCAGAGACTTGCTGCAGATGCAGTGGCATACCCTCCAACTGTACCTTTTTGGTCGGTACAGTACCTTTTTTTTGTTTTTTTTATGGTCTGTACCGATTTTTGGCTCTCCAAACTTCCATTGAAAGTATAGAAAAGGGGGCATGGCCACATCCCTTTACCCGGGGCCAATGTGTAAGTTGTTGGAGGGTATGTTGCTGCAGATGCAGTGGGCCTATTTTGGGGTGTGGACCTGGAGCTGCAGCTCCATTAGCCCCATTGTTAATCCTGCTCTGGGAACACACAGCAGCCAAAGGGCAGAGCCTCCCATTGGATGTAACCTGTGTGAGAGGGCGTTTCTCGCCTAATCAGCTGTAGACTGGTTGTGATAGACCTGCTGCTAACCCAATGAGAGCTCCTAGCCACGCCCAGCATTATACACACAGTCACAAAGTCACAGATCTGGGCTATTATATAGGAGATGATGTGTTTGTATGTGTGTGTGTATATAGGCTTGGACTGGCCCACAGGGGTAATGGGGAAACCACCAGTGGGCCCCACTGCCTGGGGCCCCCCCTCCTGCTCTAAGGATCAGGTTCCAGACTGTGCATTTGAATTATACATATGTTACCTTATACTGGACTATAGTGCATTTTCTAGAGTGCATTTCTGATAAGTAATCTGGTACATTATCATGCATGCAGCAGCTGAATTTACTGTATATATTTATGAAAGGGCCCAGGCATTGCACTCTCTAATAGCTTGTCAAACCAATGAGGGGGCAGGCCACACTCCCTCTGCAGACTGGCCACACCTCTAAACATGGGTCCCTACCACTGCATTCCCCCGGCGGGCCCTACATGCCCCAGTCCGACACTGTGTGTGTGTGTGTGTGTGTGTGTGTGTGTGTGTATATGTATGTGTATGCGTGTGTGTGTGTGTGTATGTATATATATATATATATATATATATATCAATGGAAAGAATCTGCGGCACTCGGAGTCTTTACTGAAAAACAATGTGTATTCACACAAACACCACCAACGTTTCGGGGCTCACACGCCCCTTTGTCAAGGTGAACAGAATATATATATATATATATATATATATATATATATATATATATATATATATACACGTCTGTGTGTGTGTGTGTATGTATGTGGCAGTATACGGGCAAATTACAATACTGACACATGTATACGGTGTGGAACAGGATGGATCTGCCCACACAAGGAAGTTAAGGCAGTGGAGAGATAGGGACGGTCATGAAACTTTGTGACTGAGCTACACTGGATATAGGTCATTAGGTCAACATGGTCAATAGGTCGACATGTACTAGGTCGACATGAGGTTTTTTTTTACTGTGTTTGGTGCCGTTTTCTATGTAAAGTGACGGGGAACCCCGATTAGTGCTCCGTGTCCCCTCGCATAGCTCGCTTTGCTCGCCATGCTTTAGGCAAGGTGCCTCGCTCTACTACCGCTGCACTCGGCACAGGTTACCATTCCCAGTTGTAGTCCACGTGGATCGTAAAGGATTAAAAAAATGTGAAAAACTCATGTTGAGCTTTTTCCATGTCATCCTATTCACCATATCGACCTATTCACCATGTCGACCTAATGCATGTCAACTAATAGTGGTCAACCTAATGACTGTTGACCTAAATGCTGGTGACCTAATGACTGTATCCCGCCACACTTTATTGAAAAGAAGCCAGACGAACCTTGAGCATACCTTCCAACTGTCCCGATTTAAGCAGGGTATTTCCCGGGGTACTCTGCAATATTCAACACCTGCGGCTCCATATACTTTCACCGGTACGATTTTATTCCTGCCACCAAAAGTGTCTCCGAACCACTTCATTTTTTAATAATTTTTGAACTATTTTATTTCATTACTCGCATGTGAATTATTTTATGATGTTTATTGTGTTTTTTATGGATTAAAAGTGATTTTATATTCTACATTATCACCTACATTAGACACCTAGCAACAGGGTGTTAAGGATCCAGCGCCCTAAAGGGGGTGCAAAAAATTCCTTCTTTGTGCAGTGATGAAAAGACGCTGTGCATTTACTCAATGTAGACAGAGGGACTGAGGCAGCTCACAGAGTGCTGGGCATGCCCCCTTAGTGATAAAAATGGGGGTATGGCTTATGATAGTGGCACTGCCGTGAAGCCATGCCCCCTTTTATACAGGCTACGCTCCCTTTTTGGGTGCGCATGCTGGAGTCTTGCTTTAAAGTATTGAAATGTTGGGAGGTGTGCCTCGAGTGTGAGTAGGCCGGAGCCTGCCTGTGTTATGAAGCAGGACTGACACTGTGCTTGGTACCTGTGAGAGACAGGACTGAGACTTTTCATCAAAGAGACTTTGTTTGCAGATTAGCTGCCCAAGGTTAGTCAGGGGCAAAGAAGTGAATCAGTGCTCTGCATGGGGGCTAGACGTTTGTTATTTTCTGTTCACTTGTGATTTTCCATTAATGGTGAAAGCAGAGCACCATTCCATTCATTTACTTAAAGAGCTGTGTTGATGTACAAATTCACCACTCTCTGCTGGTATAGTCTACCCCAGTGGTTCTCAAACTCGGTCCTCAGGACCCCACACAGTGCATGTTTTGCAGGTAACCCAGCAAGTGCACAGGTGTATTAATTACTCACTGACACATTTTAAAAGGTCCACAGGTGGAGCTAATTATGTCACTCGTGATTCTGTGAGGAGACCTGCAAAACATGCACCGTGTGGGGTCCTGAGGACCGAGTTTGAGAACCTGTGGTCTACCCATACCATGCACATACATGCAAATCACAGCCATGTCAGAAAAGCCTGCATTTTCTTTCCAAGGAGAATATGCCCCTTTAATCCCAAAAAGGTTTGGACGGTGCTTGGATAATCTGGACTTGTCAGCAGGCATGCTTAGGGCCATTGGCATTTCTATAATGGGTGCAGTGTGTGCGGTTCAGGGGGGGCCCACACCTCACACATTGCACCAATTTATCCTATACTTACCTTTCCAGAATCCATCGCTGACCGTGTGTGGGCCCCCTCCTCTCCCGTAGCCGTTGCGCAGCTGCTAGCGCACTGACCACTAGAGACTCTGGCACAGTGCCAGAGTCTACAGCGCATGCGCAGGACTCTGAAAAAATGACGCTGCGGCCATTTTTCGGAGTCCTGCACATGCGCTGTAGACTATGGCACTGTGCCAGAGTCTCTAGTGGTCAGTGCGCTAGCAGCGGTGCGACAGCTACGAGAGAGGAGGGGGCCCACACACGGAGTCTGCACACGGGTCCCCTCCTCTCTAGAGACGCCACTGCTTAGGGCTAATAATAACAATAATAAATTACGTTTTTTAGAAGGACTTAGAACTTGGTCAAATGTTTTATTTCTAATTCTTAAGCTTGAAAAAGAAACAAGTCAGATTGATTCCCATAAACCAATCTTTGCTGTTTCCTTGGTAGTGCTTGTCTTTTAAATGTGTGATAAGCCAGTAACTGTCTACTTTAAAGCATTCCAGACTCAGCGCACAAACCAGTCTTGTAAACATGGCAGTTTGACTTTGAGATCGTATCTCCAAAGTTCACTTAGTTCTAATATAAGAAAACCCCTGGGAAGGGGCAGAAAAGTACTTTAGAAAGTACAATGTTCATATTAAGATCCATTTCCAGTGCTGCCTTAGGAGACTGGACGGTAGTCTATTTCATTTATGAATATACTGCAAATGCATATCATTTTACAGTGTCAACTGTTTAAGTAGTAAAAGTGAACAGGATATTTTCTTCCCATGGGAAAAATGTAATTTGGGCACTTTCAACCTCCAAACTCATGCGGTTCCTGTTTGCAGGTTAGAAACTTTGTGTATGTAGAATATAAAAATCTTAAACAATAAATTCCCTCTAAATGATAATAATTATCAGGAATAATTCTGTGGAGATTTTTATATATGTAGATGCTGATGCTAGTATATAAGCTGAAGTATCCCCAATGTGTCCTTGTCCTTTTCCTGAGCATGGGGTAAATTTACTAAGATGGGAGTTTTATTTAAGATGGGATGTTGCCCATAGCAACCAATCGGATTCTACTTCTCATTTATCTAGCACCTTCTAGAAGATAATACCTGGAATCTTATTGGTTGCTATGTGCAAGATCCCATATTTAAACAGAACTCGCATCTTAGTAAATTTACCTCCATGTCTTTTCTGCAGTCTTACATACAGTATATTTTGTCAGGAAGCAATGGTGATTTGACTGCTAAGGTTTCCTTTCAAACGTTCTAGTAGCATTGATTACAAGGCACAGAGAACGCTCAACCAATAGATCACCAGTCATTCTTTGTACTTGAGACAGTCAGCCGTATTGGACAAATGTTAGAAGGCCCAAGAATTGTGCACGTTGTTTAAACTCTCCAGACATTCCCAGTATTGAACTTTCATTCCTTACTGATTGATTAACCCTGAGTAAATCAAGTACAAATGAACTCTAAATCTTTTGCTTACCCAATTTGTAAGATGCCTCTGAAATCAACAGGATGAGTGCAGACAGAGTATTGTGATGGAGACAGACTAGTCTTTCTTTGAAAATAGTAAAGAGAAGGATGACATCGTTGCCCAATACAATAATAGCTAATGACTAGGGATTCAGTGTCAGAGAAGGGAAATCAAAGGGCATCCATTGATCAGAGCTGATTAATGCATGTAGCAGGAGTGGATGAATCACGCAGAAGACAACACTCAATATTACGGAAACCGTGTGCATGCTCAGCCTGACATAAGGTAAATTCTGACGTTGCAGAATATAATTAATAATGCTATTCATGTAATATATCATGTCCCCTAAATATGCCAATGCATAAGAATGTTACATAAAAAGTTATGCAGTGGACATGAAAAATAGTGTCATCTAAATACAAAACATTATCAAAATATAGAAGTTAAATATAATTCAACTGTGTTCCCGATTAAGGGCCCGATTCAGACCTGATCGCTGTTGCGCGAATTCACACGGTCGCTGATTATCTATTAACTGTGCATGCATACGGATCATCGTAGTGCGCAAACGCGAGGCCAAACTTCGAAAAAATCCAGCGTCTTTTTTTATCTCTAGGTGCGCACAAGTTGATAGGAATCTGGCATTTGGGGGTGGGAGTGTCAGGAAAAACGCAGACGCGCCCGAGCGTTTTCAGGGAGGGTGTGTGACGTCAGGTCCGGCCCCGATCAGCCTGTTTCTATCACACTGTAAGAGCAGGTCCTGGGCTACGCACAGACTGGAAAAATCATTTAATGGTGAGTGATTTGTGAACGGATTTGCAGCTGACCGGTGTTCGCAGAGATTTTCGCAAGGCATACGCAGACTTGCACTGGCAGGTATTCACTCTGTCTGGATGGAGACTATCTGATCGCAAACATCTGCCAAGTCACAGAGGTGCAATCATGTCCATAGCCAGATTAAGGGGGTGATGCAGGGCATACTGTACCCCGGGCCCCCCTTTGTCAGGGGCCCCCCGCCAAAGCACACTGATATCACTAGCTTTCCCTCTTAATGCGAGAGCCATAATGTGAGCATGACAGTATGCAGTGCAGGCAGAGACACAGGAATATCATGTTTCATGAGCTACCAATAGAGCTTTCTGACCAGAGGAGAGATAGGAGGGTGAAGAGAGCTGTAAATGACACAGGAGTCCCAGCTTCTCCTCTTCACTGCCTGGGTGTCTGAGTCCTGTGTAAACTATTATGCAACTAAACCATTTGGGTCTAGAGATAGAGACACACACACACACACACACACACACACAGAGTTTCCTCTTAAGTCCTGTCCCAGTGTGTAAGTAGTACAGAGGCTGATGCTATATTTGCATGTGACAAGATAAATTATATTATATTTCTATATGCATTTTAAAGTTGTTTAAGTTGTCTTTGTTCCACTACAAGAAAATTTAATAAAATAGTTTTATTTCATTTAGGTGGAGCTACTGTATAAAACAGTACCCAGGCATTCTTAAACTATTACTTTAAAACTAATGTACACCTTTGGTATACATTTAATATACACAATCTATACCTCCCACCCATTCCAGGAGGAACAAAATGCTTTTTACCTTGACTTCCTCTTCCTTCTTAATTTATGATTGCAAACACCTGTGATGAATTACCTTTCTTATCAATGAAATAGTTCAACACATGTGACATCAATCATATATTAAGGGGGAAGTCCAGGTAGAGAGCATTTTGTTGCTCCTGAAATGGGACATGTTGGGAGGTATGCACAATCTAATATACATCCCCTAACTTCTACCAGGGCCCCCCTGTCTTGAGAGCCCCGGGCATTCCCAAGGCTTAATCCGGCCCTGATCAGGTCTGAATTAGGCCTAAGTAAAGTGCAGATTATTGCATTCAGTCTGTAAATGGTAATGGTTTGGTTTTCTGATAAATCAGCTGCTACAGTATATCAATTTACAGAAAACTTCTTTTTCATCTGTACTTTTCTGTACCTATCAGAAGAGCATGAAAAGGTTAAGATGTTACTTTCCTATTAAATCTGTCCTTTTGCTGTAATTTGCATGTTACCGCAATCCAATGATGTTTCTGTCACTAGGTCTCTGTGGGGAGACTTTAGCTGACATTTAACTTTAACAATGTATTTAATTAGAAAAAGTAATTAATACAGAGTTACAAAATCTCATCATGATAGATTGACACACACTTTGTAGAATGAGGCAGGTGCAGCAAAGCAGCATTGCCATACCCTACACCCCTGGCTCTGGTAAAGCACAATCTTATGTACAACCATGTGGCTTTGTTTTTAAGAAAGTGTATATGTACTGTATATGCATGTGTACACACACACACAGATAGTGCTGTACATACACCCATCAGCCATATCCACCAACAACCAACCAATAAAACCACCTCAAACCATTCGTGAGACCAAATCAACACCTTGAACTTTAAGCCATTTTCATCAAACAGGGGCAGATTAGGATGGACAACCAGCCTGGAAAATATGTTGGAGCAGCCCTAATGGAGGTGGGGTCTGCTAAAGTTTGGGGTTTATTAACGAGACGGAGCATCCTCATAGGGCTTTGCCTTTCTTTTGTGTCATTTGTTGCAGTTGCATCTGTGTGTCCAAATGTGCAAGGACTGAGACACGCCCTGTTCCCTGCAGGGTAGAAAAGTAAACAAATTGCCCCTACAAAAAAACAATAAAACACATTTGTCCTCACAGGAAAACACAAACACCCACATTGGCCCCTAAGGGAATATGGTTAAACACATTGGCAAACCGGTTAGACCCCAATAGGAAAAACAAAAACGAACACAGTGGTCTTTTTAGGAAAAAAAACCCAAACACATTGGCCCCCACAAACAAAAAAATGTCCCTGCGGTAGGGTAAGTAGTGTATATTATAGAAGACGTTGGTGACATGAGGGGCTAGTCTGTGTCCCTGGGACAGGGGATGGGGGTGTAGAGTGGTTAGTCTGTCCCTGTGGCTGAGGGGTGTGTGGTATGGAAGGTAGATAGTAACTAGGTCGAAAGTGTCTAGGTCGAAATGTTCTAGGTCGACAGGTCAAAAGGTCGACATGAATTTTTTTATGGGGGGTTTTCTGTCGTTTTCTTCGTAGAGTGACCGGGAACCCCAGTTAGTGCACCGTGTCCCCTCGCATGGCTCGCTTCGCTCGCCATGCTTCGGGCAAGGTGCCTCGCTACGCTCGGCACAGGTTACCATTCCCAAATGTAGTCCATGTGGATCGTAAAATATGAAAAAGTTCAAAAAAAGAAAGAAAAAAAATCGTAAAACTTTTGGACCTTTTGACCTGTGGAACTAGAACATGTCGACATAGAGACCCTGGCGACCTAGTTACTGTCAACCAATAGTGGTCGACATAGATAGTGTCGACCTAGTTACTGTCGACCTAGAGACCAGATCCCGGCTGAGGGGTAGTGTGGTGAGGTATGCATCCATGAATATAACAAGAATCTATTCCCGGAGAACGTAACGATGTCATAAAAAGATTTTACGAATACATGCACTAAAATATAAAAATAATGTAGGTCATAAACTATATTATCATTGTGGGTAAACATAACCATAATCAAGAGAGTCCTTTATTTTAACATATGGTGTGTCTGGGACCACACTGTTGGTGAATTGTCTCAAAGGGTCTTAAATTAAATCGGGGCAGGTATTACTGCAGATGTATGATAAGAGCAACCGGCTCCTGCAAGTCCTATTGCGACTTCTTAAAAAAAAAAAAAAACAGGATGCAGTGGAGGGGATCAATTCCTTTATACTCGTGACAGGATGCGGGAGGCACTCGGGATCCCGGCGCTCTGCATACTGGATGGGTGCATGTCCAACCTTACATGATGACACACAAATGTGACCTTTAAAGCTACATTACCACTTACTTTTCAATAAACTGCTGTAAAATTGGGGGTGACGGCACCTTGGATGAAAAAACAATGTTTCCAAGGTAGAAATGCAATTTTAAACACTGGTTAGGAATTAGTGGTAAAGGTATTACAACATAATAATCCATAATCTCTGTTGTTAATTATTCTGACCTATTGTAGTAGTAATCTGTAATTACTAAGCTATAACAGACATTACATTAACTGCATTCCCTTGTTCAGTGAACAATATGTATTTGAGATATTCCTAGATATAAAAAAATAAGCAATATTATTAAAAAAAAGCCTGTACACATCTTTTTCTTCTTGGGGGGGGAAAAAGTATTGCTTGTGTCAGTAGTGGTAGTATAAAACAAAACACGCACAAATATTAGCTTCTCAGGGCTTCATTTTAAACACAGCTGGAAGTTACATTGCTGCAAATAAACATGAACACTGGTTGCAATATGGCAAATCTGACGGGCTGTCTCTGCTTGTCTTGCAGTGACAGGCTCTGCTATTATTATATAAAGAAAAAATGTGCTTTGTTTTTCTGTGGTTTTCCTATTAAAGAAGGTATGCATATGAGACTAGTTATTAGTAGGAGCCTGCTCTCAAACGTAGCAGTGTAAAAAATATTGTCCGTTTAATTTGTGACTGGTAACAAAGGATTCTGGGAAGTCTGTCTGCTTCCTGGGCTTACAGTCCATACATTGTTTTTCTGGGGGACGTGTGGGAGGTCTGTTGTGAGAGAAAATAACAAGGTGCCCGACGGCACCAACCCCTCCTGCCACTGTCTGTAATGGCAAACTGTTCTTCAGACCTTTCCTTCTATGTATGCCGACAGTCTGATTCTCTCACTAATAAGGTGTACACTGGAGGAGGCCAGAGTGCAGCAGACCTTTAATTTTGCTTGGAGAAGGCGCCTACATGTTTTAAAGTTTGTAATTACCTTCTGGCTTCCAGCACCCTCTCATTACCAGTGACTGGAAAGAATGCTGCATCCTCCCATAAGTATAATTAAAGGGTGGGTATGTGAGGTAAGATGGGAAGGATAGCTGTATGTTTTGAAGTAGAAGAATAGTCAGAAATGTGGTTTTGGTGTGTAAGAGTCTCATGCAATCATTCATCATTGTTTACTGTAAAAGAGGTCAGGAGTAGAACCCATAGCCATTATGAAGTAACTGTTTAAAACTATTTTATGGAATCCATGTATCAAACTACAGCAGCTGTCTGTTGGAGTTTTTCCATCCCCTAGCCAGGCCTCACCAGATTCATAGTGCGGTATTGCATAGCCGCAGAAAAGCGGCTTTGTACAGTCACAGAGAAGCAGCTGTGTAATACTGCACAACTAATATGCTAATTCTGCAGGAGAGAAGACGCCACCTCATGGCTTTGCAGATCTGAGTGCTGCACCCGAAGACGCAGTATTGGATCACCATCGTGACCATTAGTCACGCTGTTTCCAGCATCTGCAATCTGAGTAAGCCTAAGCTTACTCAGACTGTCCTCTGGCCTGCGGCATCCAACAACGCAGATCCTTGCCTTGGCGATCCCAGAAAACAGTGATGACACGCTTGGGAGAACTGCGATCGGACTAGTAATGCTCTGCATCAGGCCCACTATTGCTTATAATAATGATATGAATAGTAGCTATTGAACCTTTACTGTACATACACTTTTGCTTCACCTCCAGTTCATTTTTCATTGCCCCTGTGTATGAGCCCCTCACCAGGCAAACAGACATTACTGTCATAACATCTTCGGAAGGTAAAGGGTTAATTGTGTCTGCACAAAATACTTGCAGCATTAGGTTATTTTTCTATTCTGGAAAAGCACCTCTGTGGCGTTCTGGTGGGTCTTGTGCAGTAATTGTTACTTGAAATGCTTATTACAGTGGTATTTTGTCGTTTTTGCACGCATGCCTGTCCATACTTATATCTTATTTGAACTACCCCAAGAACAGGTTTATCAGCCTAGATTGATGCTTCTGGAGTAGCATCCAGGCTTTTGCCTTTAAAGGTACAAAGTCGAATGAATCCTATTATAGGTGAATACATAGAAAAACATTTCAAATGAGAGAATGTGTCAAATGTGTGTTGTGAAACAGCTCTTTGCTAAACCACAAGCTTATTATTCCCCCAGGCAAAAAGTATGTCTGGTTACAAAAGTGTACTATAAATATTATATGTTTATGGTTTGACATGCTATAATGTACAATACATTATTTCAGGGTTGAAACCTATTATCAGGTTCTGTTGTTTGGAATGGTTTACAAGCACATACAGGATGCTCCTGAAATCCTATTTTGATAGGGTAGAAGGATAATCCCTCTATTTTTGGAGCACCCTTAATATTTCCAGTCCACCTTTTTAAAATGGAGGGGAGATAAACTATACATACAGTATGTAAAACAAATATGTTGAAGGTGATTGAAAGAATGGTTCATAGAATTCCATTAGTCATATAGAAAATGGAATGGCCATTTTAACCTGATAAAGGAAATAAAGAAATAAAAATTGTGTGTGTATATAAATATATGTGTGTATATAAATATATGTGTGTGTGTGTGTGTGTGTGTGTGTGTGTGTGTGTGTGTGTGTGTGTGTGTGTATATATATATATATATATCTCTCTCTTTAAAAAAAAAATCTGTTATCTTGGCACCAGTTGATGATAGTGCCTCCTGCAGTGAACTCTGACATCCTGTGAACTCACTGCGGGAGCAATCAATAAGCTCTCCAGTGATTAGTACCAGTGACAGAGTTCCTATGCTCTGTGGGTGGAGGGACAGATTAGTGATGGCTTCTGGTCCAGAGTTTGAATATTTCATTAGCCACCAGGGCTTGGGAGCTGCTTCTCATACCAGACACCAGGATCAGATGCTTGAACAGAACTGTTCCAGGTTTTAGTGCAATTAAATCTGCACTATATATATTAAATTAATGAAGATTTAGTACAAATCTGAGAATTTTTCATTTTAAAGATATCATTCATATGGGTCATAAAAAAGTTTGAGCTGATAATTTAATATTATTCAAAAGGGCATCTTCATTCAAGTGCCTAGTGCAACTAATCTCTAAATACAGCAGTGAAACGATCATTCATATCTGACCTTCCAAATAGAAAGCCTATACATTTATATAACTAATAGCAATATAATATGGCTAATAAAAACATATTGAACAGTGTGACCATCAATCCACCATTCTTCAAGGTAGTACCTGCTACCTTGGTGAAAGGCAGTTTTTTATTTATTTATTTATTTATTTATTATTATTTTTTATTTATTTCTGGTTCTTTCCTATTAACACTTGAGCACTGAGAGCTGGCTTGAGAACCACGATCATCATGTTTTTCAGAGTACAGTTTATTAAAAGCCCATATGTCCATGTTCTACACAGCCTGGCCAAACTGAGTGACCACTTGTGGCTTTGTCAGGTCTGTGCAGGTAACAAACACATCCACCACTAAGTATTAGGACATTTCCTGTTATAATGTTATTAGATAATCTTCAGTAAATAATACATTTATAAGCTTACATCACAAATGTGCCCGTCATGGGCACCACAACGTTTTTAGGTTGGAGGGGGTAGGGTGGCAAGATATAATTTAATTATACCTGTGTTCTGATACCTATGGTGCTTGTAAGAATAGTGCAGCATGTTCGGTAAGTTATATTGGGTATTAGACGTGACCTCAGATATCAGTGGCCTTTAGCAATCTTCCAACATTTTCAGACTTCTATGCAACCATAGAATTTCTCAGTGCTGTGTAACGGGTGATATGTCAACAGTCATATTGTTGACGTTCATCATGTAGACAGTGATGAAATGTTGACCTATCATCCCTGGTAACTCACCTGCTCCTGATGGCGGCAGCACTGTCTTACGGGTATTGGCAGTTTTGTGAAAATCGCTTCCGGGTCAGACCTCTTATACTATGGTGTTCAGATTAGTATTTTTCTCCTATCATTGACCGTACTTGACTACATTTACAGTCTCCAGAGAGGAAACACTGCTGGCCACTTCATGGGTCGGGGACGGGCTCTGATGTCATTTAGCCCTGCCCCTAACACAGTGCCGCAATTCTAGTGATTATATCCCCATCCTGCCCGCGGGCGGGAGATCTGCCTACTCTTGCAGGGGTTGCGGGGGCCTTCCGCAATTTCTGGGAGAGTAGGCAAGGATGATACCTGACCCTAACACCCCCCTCCTCCCCCGCAAACCTAACCCTAAGCTCCCCACGTTGCCAAAAAGTTCACATTCTAACAATATCTATATTTCACCTGTTGTCATTCTGAGAACGTCGACATGTTGCCTGTTGATGTGTAGCAATGTCGCATTATAACGGTCAACATTGTGATGTCAACATGATGAATGTCAACATGGAAATTGTATACCTTCTGTCCTGAGTACTACACCCCCCATGTAATACATCATTTACTGCATAGGGTGAATGATCCCAGTTATGAATTTATTATAAATATTATAGAACTGCTATGCTCCTACTGACACATGCGCACACGCACACACACACACACACACACACACACACACACACACACACACACACACACACACTTGTAACCCAGATTTATCCTGAGCCTTCACATTATCTCTATTTCTAATTGCTAAACATGACTTGTCATTTAATCAATTCAAGGCAAATACCCTTAATGTGTGGATGACAAGGGCAATAAGATAGCCTTGCTTTAAGAGGAAAGGTTTTCATGCCAGAATAAATGGAATTGCAGTGAGTATACTGAATACACCTTTAGCTGCAGGAACGTGAAGCCCAGTTCTCAGCGGACTGGAGAAGGGAGAGTCTGTTACCGTGCTGCTTATTCTGTGATGTGTTCCCCCCTACATTGTAGAGATCAGTAAATCATATAGAAATATGATACTAATGAATGCCAGAGAATAAATAGTATACTGTACATTCCTTTCTGTCGGCATAGCCTCCACTTTAAATTACATATATTTGCTATGTTTGTATATACATTGAGTTAAAAACACAGTGATTTCAAAATGATTCCCTATTATTAAAGCTTAAATGTCTTTACCCAAAACATTCTCAGAGACACAATGGTTAAATGCCATGCAAACACATGGCAGCCTCCTTTTATTATTCCATTGTGTGCATTGTTGTAAAATTTGGTTGTGAAATGCATATGGGAAACCCAATCCTTCCTGTATCCACGCGGCATCGGTCCAGTCTTATTGTGGTAATGCCGTGGAAGTGAGAAGGAGATCATTTAACTTGCTAATTTATTCTGTAGTCCTACTGAGCTTGCCAGCTGGCTGGATGAATAGTGTTGGAACTTGTCACATCTGCTAGAGGCGATGATGTCATGTAAGCTACTACTACTTTATTTGACAAAACGTCCTCCTTTGAGCAACACAACTAGGATTGAGGAGAGAGCTTTAGACTATACCCAACCCCTCCCCCCTCGTGCACTACCCTATTCCTTTTTCTTTAACAGAGCCTGAATTGCAGTACACTTGTCTTGTATCCATCATGGTTGCAGTGTTAAGTAACCACAGGCTAGCACACGGGATAAGCCGAGCTGATCCCCAAAGGGTAAACATATGGCCTTCTATTGCGAGTTCTCTATCCAAGTGGATTGTATTTCTCCAACCATATATACTGCAGATGTAAATGTAGGCAATGGATGTAAATGTAGCAAAGGGAAAAAAATAAAAAAAAGGCAAAGTTTTAAAATGTGTGTGTAAATATAACATAAATATAGATAGATACAGTGTATACTGTAGATACAGAAAAATATATAGGGGCTTTTCACACACTTTTCATGTCACGCCCAGTACTTTAGTCGGGTTTTACATGCTTTGTGGGCGTGAAAAAATGGGCGCCGCGACAAACATTTGCATATCACCCCATCTAAAGTGACAGGCAATATGCAAATATGGGTGCCCCCCAAAAAAATTTCAATAGCCCCCATAGAGAGAGAGACACTATGGGGTAAATTTACTAAGATGGGAGATCTATTTATGATGGGATGTTGCCCATAGCAACCAATCAGATACTTCTCATTTATCTAGCACCTTCTTGAAGATGATACCTGGAATCTGGTTGCTATGGGCAACATCCCATCTTAAATCAAACTCCCATTTTAGTACATTTACCCCTATGAGGTCTATAATCGCTATATTATACTGTTGGGAGTGTACTAATCAATATATTTAATCCAAGTATAGTTGCTATGAATCAAGTAAAGATTGCTAAATGTCCTTGTTGAGCTTTTCCATAGCCACATTTTGGGCCTTAATAAGCATGGCTCGCATAAGCAAAATCTTTCTATAATGGGCAAAACCTGGCTGCACTGCAGGTGGGGCAGATGTAACATGTCAGAGAGAGTTAGATTTGGGTGGGGTGTGTTCAAACTGAAATCTAAATTGCAGTGTAAAAAAAAACAGACAGTTTTTACCCTGCACAGAAACCACATAACCCACCCAAATCTAACTCTCTCTGCACATGTTACATTTGCCTGACCTGCAATGCAACATGGTTTTACCCATTAGAGAGAGATTTTGCTTTTACGATACATGCTGAATACAGCAGTGATTTCAGTTGGACCATCTTGCGACTTTGATAACCTATCTCCACAAACTATTCAAGAAGATCACTGACTCCAAATTTGACTGTTACTGGGTAACTGTTTCACATGACCAGCCGTAGAACTGCTTATACGTCCTGTTAAGTCTCATTTTTGCTCAGCCTCTATTACAAAAGTTAATGCATGTACTGATTTAATGAAGATTCTACGTTACATCAGCAGCCTGCAAGCAGCCTACTGAAGGAAGTGATCACTCTCTTGGGAAGTCAGTGACAAGAACTCGTTCCCATAATCTCTATTGCTGTATTTCACTGGGTCTTTCCAACTTGCATCAGCCTTTTTTGCACCTTCATGTCATCAGCGGACAGAAGATTCTTTCTCCCTAGTACAAACTTTCTGAGAGCAGAAATCTGTATCACATAATTTCATCAGTATGCAACAGGATACAGAGCAATTCAGTGCTGGCTTTTCAACAATATAAAGCCTACAGATCTGAAATAAGGAGTTTCCTTATAGGATGTGGGGTTATATTCTTCATTATTTAGCCTAATCTATGTGTGCTGTTACAACAATGTGAAAATGTATGATCCCCAACCCACATGTTATAGGAATCACATAAATGCTTCCTTGGGTCTCAGGTAGGGTTTCTAAAATTCCGGGTGTGTCCAAGTTTCTTTATAGGCTTTTAGTAGCAATGGTAAACCTGCACAATTCTGTCTTAGCACAACCCCATCCCCCATAAAACAAACCATCCTCCATAGTAATAATAATAAAAAAAAGTTGCTCCTGAGAGACTAGACAGGAAGCTGAGATCTGTTTAACCTCCAACCTCCCTTCCTGTACAGAAAGTCATTTCTTTTTTTTTTTCTTGATGTCCTTTTAAAACTTACAGACAATACGGTGAACTTTAAACACCATTCCTTTTAAATCCATTGAATTTTGGAACTTCAAATGTGACATATTTGGAGTTGGAAGTCAGGTTCTAGTTAATGTCTAAATTGTATTGTTGAAATGAAGATGTACAGCTTTTGTGTGCGATATGCAAATTACTGTATGTCTTTGGTTTCTGTGCATGCACCCTGCTTCCTAAAGTCACATACATACACACATACATACAACAAACACATGCCACATAGCACTCAAATACTCTGTTCTGAAACATTAAACCATAGTTGGCCTCGACTCATTCTTCTCCCCAGTGTTCCCCCAAGAGTTCTGTCCAGTGAGATTGTCCTGTACTATACTGTATAGAAGACATTCACTTTATTTACAGTTGGAGGTGAGTTGCATGAAGGTGACCACTGTTCTCTAGAACACATGTGGTCCTTTTTTTGCCCTGTTATTTTTCTAGATAATTAGCCAGTGGGGTTGTCCTGAACATAGCATATAAGAGAACTGGATTTAGATCTATATTGTCTACGTAGGTCATTGTGACTTTCTAGTAACAGTCTATTTTATGAGAAATAGATTGTGGTATATTTTGTGAGAATATTGTCATGCTTGACCTTGAATGTAGATATTGACCATGTCAACGGTCATCATTGATGAAATGTCGACATGCTTAGATTCTCAACAAAACGTTCCTGGGGGTCTAGTGGTAACTTATCTGGTAGGGCGGGTCCGGTGGCTCCAGCAGTGTTTTTTTTATTTATTTTTAAACTATTCCTCTCAGTGAAAGTGGAAAGCACGACATTCTGAGTGTAAGAGCTCCTGTGTGACATGGAATGAGTATTGACCATGGCCTTTAATGTGTCAGTTGAAGCAAGTAGAGCACTGGTGTATTTTTGGGAGGAGGGGGTATTAAAGCACCAGCATTCAAATCAGCGGTGTGACAGCAGCCTTATGGAATTTATTTTTATGATTATGTTGAGAAATAAAAGTTAGAAAATGACATGGTGCCTTGTGGTTGTGACAGACCTTTTGTCTGAGAGTATTCTGCTGTTGCTCTCAGATGCATTTTAAAGGAAGGTCTAGTCACTCTATACCCTAAGGATCTGTTTTTCGTATCTTATCATTTTCCCTTACATCCATCCTTTTGTTGATATGTGACAGACAACATCTGTTGTCACATCACTTGTCTTCCATATCCAGTGACAGGGAATCAGCAACAGTGGCTGAGTAACCCTACACCAAATATTTTATTCAGGAGGAGTAAGGAGCACCGCACCTGGCTGCTAATAACATAACCACAGAGCGCTGGTTAGTAGCCTGGAGAAAAGAGACATTTTCAGCTTATTAATAGTAATGTAAAAAGGACAGTATAACCCAAAAGTCAATAGAGTTAATGCATATTACATTTCCATTTGCTGCTATCATAGACCTGTAAAAAGCCTTTTTAAACATTGCCCCTTCATTTATTTTAATATGGCACAGATGTCCCCGGAGGCTGAAATATTTTTTTACATCCATAAAGGGCTGAGACAGCAATCTTGGCCTCACTCAATAACAGAGAGGAAAGCAGTTGACTTTGGGATTTTGACGAGTGTCTTCTGCAACCTCCTTGTAGTCACTGGAATGTACAACCAGTCCTTGTAGCCCATTTCTATGGGTGGGGTATGGAAGGTAGATAGTAACTAGGTCGACAGTGTCTAGGTCAATCACTATTGGTCGACATGGTCTAGGTCAAAAGGTCGACATGAGTTTTTAATGGTTTTTTTGTGTCATTTTCTTCGTAGAGTGACCGGGAACCCCGATTAGTGTCCCCTTGCTTTGCTCGCCATGCTTCGGGCAAGTTTACCGTTCCCAATTGTAGTCCACGTGGATCGTTAAGTATGAAAAGGTTCAAAAAAAGAAAAAAAATTGTGAAAAACTAATGTTGACCTTTTGACCTGTCGACTTAGAACATGTCGACCTAGAGACCCTGACGACCTAGAAAACCTGTTGACCTAGTTACGCTCGACCAATAGTGGTCGACCTAGATAGTGTCGACCTAGTTACTGTCGACCTAGAGACCGGACCCCCATTTCTATATACAGTACTGCTCATCCATTGGGTCATTTTGTAACCTTGCAGTGACTGACGTATCATGTAGTGTTTTGTGGCATTTATAATAAATATACATATTGCGGATTTGAAGTTGCATTGAAAATATAAATAATGACTTACGGGGGTCAGCAGTTGATTTACCCATTGACACAATACCAACGGTCATAATCCCGACAGCCATTGAATGACAGTCAAAATACCGACACGGTCAAAATACTGACATTCATTATGCTGACATGTCAAAATGCCGACATGCATTTTTAATAAATTTTTGCTTAAAGACAGACTTGTTCATACTTTACCATCCCAGTGGACCTCGAGGGGGAATATTATAGTATGCCGAGCACAGCGGTACACTAAGACAGTGTCCATGTCGACCTATGTTGACATTGCAAAAAAATATCATGTCGGTATTTTGACATGTCAGCATTTCAAATGTCGGTATTCTGACTGTCGGCTTTTTGAACATACTGGCATAATAAAGTCTGTATGTTGACTGTAGGCCAGTGGCTGTCGAGATTATGACCGTCGGTATTGTGTCCTTAGGTAAATCATACCGAACCCCTTACACAGGGCCGGTTCCGGGGCTTCTGGCGCCCCGGGCGGCATTAGGGGGCGTGGCTTTGTACAGGGGGCGTGGTCATTTACGCCCCCTGTACAGACTGAAATGATGTGCAGTGCGCGATGACGTCATCACGCACCGCACAGTAAAGGACCTCTCCACGAAGGGAAACTAGACACGTACGCGTCTAGTTTCCCTTCCCAGCGGCAGCGGGGGGCAGCGGCCAGCGGCAGCAGGGGGGCAGCGGGGGGCACACAGCAGCAGTGGATCTTGCCCTGATGCGGCGCCCTCCGGATGGCGGCGCCCCGGGCAAAAGTCCTGCTTGCCCGTGGCAAGATCCGCTACTGCCCTTACAGGCATGTTAAGATAGTCAAAGCAGGCCATGTTCCTTGTATGGTATCTGGTGAGATGCAGACCTCTCATGGTAAGTACATCTATTAGGTAAGTCCCTGAAGCAAAGCCCCATTTTGCCCTTCCTTCATTCACATACCTTTGTTCATGTGTTCAGAATGTAGAGCTGATGTTCCCAAGCAGTGGCGTAACTCCCAGGGTCAACTAAAGCATTTTCCTCCAGGTACAAGGTATCAGGGAGACGCACAGAGAGTGGGAATGTCACCTGCAGAATACTGTGGTTCACAGCTCAGTGCAACAGTATTTGTAGTCTGGGCAGTTCACTGTGATAAAGGTGTGTGGCTATTTGCACTATGGGGGGAATTAAATTGTCCGCAAAAATGCAGTAATTTACAGTGAGTAAACTAAAATGCGGAGTTTCGCCAGTATGCACTCTTTCATTTTTTGACGTATCCAATTGCAAATGTGCGTAAATGGGATTCATGCGATAATTGTTGCTGGCATAACCAGTGAAAAGTGTAGGTGAAAATGCAGAAATCTGCCTGTACCCCCCCAAAAGCCAATCTAATATAGGATAACAGTCTAGAAATGTATTAGTGGTCACAATAAAAGGATTTGGGGTAACTTGTGTCAAATGACTGTTATGCATTTTTGTAGAAAAAGTGTAAAAATGATAGATAGCAAGTGTTTTTATGCAATATACTGTAAATGTGCTGCTTAAATTAGGGGTACATAAAATGGGTATACGTATAAGTTTGGGTCATTTTAAGCCACCTTAAAAAGAAAAAAACTTCCAAAAAAAGATTACTCCCACCCGCAAGTCTAAAAACACTTGACCCAATCATAAAGCACCCAATATACCTGTCCTATACTTTGTACCTCAATTTTCATCATTATGCACATTTTCAACCTAAAAATTACTTGCCATTCTTGGTCAGTTAAAATAAATAACTCCTAAGTGCCTAATTAGTCATTAAGTGGGGTATCCCAGGGGTTCTGAACCAAATCCCAACATTTTTACCTTAAATTAGGTATTTTCCTGAACGTTTTACTTGCTCAAGAGGTGGTGAAAAGAAATTTGCGTTAAACCGAAGGAGAATTATCTCCGGTAATCTTCCATAAACAAACAAATAGCAGCTTTTCACTAATCGTGATAAAAGTCCAGTTTTTATCAGGAAAAACTGGATTTCGGGGGTTGAGCACTTGATCTCCTTTGGGGCCTAATTCAACTCTGGGGGTGGGGGCTGGAGACAATTCATCTCTGCGCACCGGCAGCAAAGTTACACCACTGCTAAATATGGCTGCACAAAGCTCCTATGTGGCGTTATCTCAACCAGACTCCTGAGCTGCGAGTGATAAAAAGGGATAGAGTTCCTTCAGTATATTGGTATGATGGCCTGTAACGTCCTGCCTTACCTAACAGACTAGGACTGTAATATGGGTTGTGTGTGTTTTTTAAATATATATATTTCAGTCCATTAGTTCATTTAGACAGAAACATGATATTTCCCTCTGTGACATCTGTCGTCCTGGTTTCCTTTTGCTGAAGTTTTCCAGGTCAGGAGCTGACAGACACAAGAGGGCAAACGAGAGAACAATGGCTTTCTGTGATGCAGAGATGAAAATAAGTGTTTGAAAACTTGACCCAGGTGGATTCAACATTTTTGTGACAAAGAGGCCGGCCCTTTTATAATCAGGTTCAGCTATCAATCGAGATACAATTTGAACATTCTTCTTTTTGAAGGTCAATGAGTGAAACTATTTTGTTCCAAGGAAAAAGTTTTATATTTTTAATTAAATAGAAGCAACATATTTTAATATTAATTTCAAGCGACTAGCTTTTTCCCTTGTCCTTGATAGTAGTCTTGATCTAATGCATGAATCATATTGTAGTATATTATTTTGCAGTGTGTCTAATTTGCCGACTCCTGCAATGTCTGGGAGGCCTCAGAAGTAGTGGCCAGACACTCCCAAGAGAGTAAACTATTTCCTTGGAGCCAGGCCAGGCAGAGAGCTCCCTGCAAATGTGGCAGTTTTGATGCAAATCGCAACATTCAGTCATTTACCTTCAACCTCACAGGCAGTACTGAACAGTCATTAACTATAATATAAACCAGTCTGCTTGATGGAGAACCATATTATACCTGATACTACTGCCATTTTGTCAACTTGAGTAAAAAAAAAAAAAAAAAAAAAGGTGATGAGACCACTTTAAGATTTTGCTTGTAATGAGTGTTTTCCAAATAAAGTTTTGGGGCAAAGATTTTGTAGATTGCATTTCTGCCGCCCTTGTCCACATTCATTAATTATACCAAAAATTGGCGTTTTTTTTACTGTCCATTCCTCCTCCGTGTAAATCCTTATACTCCGGTGGTTGTCCAATTATAACCAAACAACCACATCAAGGCAATTTAACGGCAACCAAGCTGGGGTAAATTGTACTGTCTTCATATGTCTTCAGTGGGATTGGGATGTCTGATGTGTGCACACCGGATCTCGACCTCCCGATCTGACCATTGCATGAGTGTTTGAAGCCGTTTACCACTCCTGCATACTCCCTATCCTATTATCAGCTGATTGGTCTGATAATTTGATACTGTATATCCATCTTATTGATTGTAATATTGCTCTGGGTATATGCTACCCACCGGGTGCTGCCAATCCGATAAACGCTCCGATCTAATGGAGTGATTATCAGATTGCTGTGTACCCGTACAGTGAGCAATTTCTTGCTCAGTGTGTATTTTCCTTTCATCTATTGATGACATCACACTCGATCTCGCTACCCTGATCTGGCTGTTGCAGGAGTGTTTGAAGCTGTTTATCGTCTTCAAACACCCCAAAGCTCCAGCAAACACACTATCCAAATATCTGGTCAATTAGCCAATTATCTGCTGATCAGCTCCATAATTGTTTAGTGTGCATCCAGAAGCTACAGTATGTTGATTACCCTGCAAGCAAAAATCTGCATAACAGTCAATAAACACAAGAGCCAAAATCTAATTTAATTACATGGAAATGTCTAAAGAGATAAAAAAAGATAAAAAAAAACCCCCAGAAACAACAGTGACAACTTAGCAATGCTACTGATAAGGGCTGTAACTTGCAGTGCTATTCTTTGTCTCTAAGGATCAACTCTGAAATGAGTTGCAAAAGTTTTAATGAAACTATCCTGGCAACAGAATGAAGCTGTAAATGTGATGATCTGTAACCTTGTACAGTATTCCTATAATGTGCGCTCTTGCTTTTCAGATAAGGGTTATTCCCAACAGAAGGCCTAGAACTACAGTAGCTTGGAGAGCAAAAATAGCTCTGTATGGTGTTGTGTGCCAAATATCCTAATGTACTGGCACATAATACACACACACACACACACACTGGCCAGTTTATTTTTTGATGCTGGATTATTGGTCCCCCCACATCCTCATATCTTTAAATAATTTTGTGTATATTACATTCCCCCCTCCTAAATCCAGGGTACATTATTGTGTGTGGTATAATAGATCAACATTGTTATGGTTGACAGTCAATAGGTTAAGACCAAATGGTTGACATATGAAAGGTCGACAGGGGTTAAGGTAAGCCATACTTGACTACTTAGCTTTTTCCCTCTCCGGGAGAAGCTCATAGACGAGATGCAGGTGGGCACCGATGGGGGGTGGGGGCAGGCTAGTCACGTCATTAAGCCCCACCACCTAACAAGTAAATTGCTGCAATTGGTTCTCATTTTCATAGAGGCAGGACCGAAATGACGGTTTCATAGAAACGTGTCACTAGGCCCCGCCCCCTCCTCGAATCCCTTAGGTATTCCCTATATTAAACACTCCATTCTGACCACTTCACTAGGATGTGGGTGGGATGCGAGATGGGTACCCACTCTTCCGGAGCTGCAGCGGTCTACCTGAAAAATGGAGGGTCTCCAACAGGATACTGGAGAGTAGGCAGGTATGAGGTAGATAGGTAGACAGAGTCAAAAGGTCAACACGACAATGATTGACAGAAAAATTGTCGACACTTGTTTTTTGGGGGCCACTTTTGGTATATTTCATGTTATGTGAGCACTGTCCCTACACACGTAAATCCATGTCCACCTGTATAGTAAATTAATCAAATGTTGGAAAAACATGAACCCCCCCAAAAAAACGTGTCGACTATATTGTGTTGACATTTTGTACCTGTTGACCTATTGACTGTCAACCAATACATTGTTGATCTTTCATCCGGATACCACATTATGTACCTGGTATCTAAACTTATTCCTAATTCTAACGCAGCCCCTAAGTGAATATAATAAACATAAATCTACTGTATGATGCCTCTTGAATGGTGCCGCCCCTGACTTACACTGTACATTGGTGAGCAGGACAGTGACTCATTCCTGCTGCTGTCAAAGTTCAGTTGACTGGTAGAATATGTTTGGAGTTGTAGTTAATACTAATTATGCACAATACAAACATTCTACAACAAACGATTAGCAACAGTCTCACAGGTTATTTGTTTTGCAAAGTCGTCTCAGTTTATTTCAATAACTGTGCATCCTGCCTGCAGAACGTCATGAAGCTGATACAGGGCAGTGTTCCAGGGAACAACAGGGCTGCAACTAATGGCTGTCACGTGATGTCGTTTTCCTAATGTTTCATTTCAGTAGTGACACAAACAGGAAGTTTTGTTTATAAAGTGATGAGGTTTCAGCTGTGCACAAAATGTCTTTCCTAAGACTGAGGGGATATAGAATCATAGAATCTGAAGGCAAATAAGATCCCTAGGAACATCTAGCCTGCTCCTTGAATTTGGCAAATGATGTTTATTATTTGTGCAGATACATTTCAGCATTTATCATTTTTGATTATGATATTTGCTAGGCAGGGATTTACAAGTGTGCTGTGTTTTCTACATGACACTGTTTCTGTCTGCATCTTCCAGCAGTGTCACTGTGTATCTAGTGCTGTCCTCCCTATAGAGGTGCTCCTTGGGGTGGAGCCCGTGTAATCCAGAGAAGAGAGAAGCAGGGCATAGACGGTTAAATCCTGCAGGACTCCTCTAGAGTATTGAGTAAACAAATAAGGTCCTTAAAGCTATTGTACACAATACAGTACATCTATGAATGGGCCTAGACTGGCACATTGTAGCACACTGACTGTAAATCAGAACATATGCTGTAGGACAGGTTTGTCAGACCGTGTTATTGTTTGGACAGAAATTGAAACGTGTGTAACCACCAAAAAGCGGATAAAAAATTATGAATTTAAACGAAGCAGATGGAAAATTTTGACAGTGTCTGCAACACCCTCTATGTATAGTCATCAGCCAACACAAAGCATTGTGTACCCAGTGATCTGTTCATTTAGCCCAAAGCTAAACACATATGGTGGGTGGGTACCATGATTGGCGCTTTGCTAGCCTGAGGCTGTGTGATCATTGAAGTCCTGTAATGTTTCCTTATGGTAGCACCTGTGTTTATGTATGCAGATGGTGAGCTGCCGCAGCCCCCGGATAACAGGTCTAATGTTCATTGATATTATTTTCTATACACACACTATGAAGAACAGTGATAAGCATCCTGATATACTTGAGGACGGGGAGATTAGGTAGCCCACTGACCTTATAAAAGGCAGCACAAAACTCGTAATCTCGGTAATACGTTATATTTAATACATTTACTCAGTGAAAATATGTCTAGCTGTAATACCGTCAGCAGACCTTTTACATAAGCATTACAAGCTACAACATGGACACACACGTATATAGAACAAAGCAGGAGGGAGATATGGAGATATTGGCTGCAAGTGACAGCCCAGAGGACCGCATGAGGGCCCAGTGCCCCCTGTCGCCCATCAATGCTCTAGCTCCATGACCAATAGCACAGCAGTGGGCCTGATCAAGAGATGGAAGCAGTGTTTGTGCCTTGACGCAGTGGAACTATTTTTTTGCCACTATGCATGCTTGTGTGCGATAACCCGGGGAGGATGGGCACTCAAATGCAGGCATGTCGCAACTGTTTTGGGGACATGTCACAGCTTGCGGCATCCAACACACAGTTAAAATGGCTCTGGAGACGGCCTTGCTATGCGAAAATAGGATTATTCATGTTCAGCAGATGTGCATCTGATGTTGCGCCTAAGAACCCACCAGTGGTCTCTTCAGTACAAATCTCGGAGGCTGTGACAGGTGCACATTTTCGCACAACCGTTGTGCTGGAATTGTAGCTGCAACGGCATCTGCCCAGTAATGCTGACAGCAGTAGCCGTGCTGATTCTTGGAAAACATTATGCAGAAATAGATAATATGGTCAATGTTTAAGTCATCTGTACTTCCTGCCACAACTCTGTTTTTCTAATAGGTGTTGGTGTATGAGTTGATGTACAGGAAAGAGTCTTTACTTGTTTAGGGTGTGTTAATACCTATATACAACGTGAAGCAGAAATATACATTAACTATGTTTTTATTTCTGTGTGTTCACTTTGACTCCCATCATTTACATCTTACATAAGGGTAAATGAAATGCTGATGATGTAATACCATGCCAACATTCTTAAGGCTCATAAACACTGGATGTTTCTAAATTAATCTTTAATTCATGGGAAATGCATGTAAACAGATCTTGCACTAGTAACCATTGTTAACAACAGTGTTGCTAAAGTCAATGGGATTGTACTCTCATTGTGTTGTTTAGGATGCTACTTGTTTCATAAATACATAAAGGAACCCTACAGTGAGCTTCCCATTGTACAGAGACCCGGCGGTAAAACTGCAAACTATAGTTTATGGAACCCCATAGAACCTGGTTGATGGGGTCTCTAGGTCGACAGGGTCTTTAGGTCGACATGGTGTAGGTCGACAGGTCAAAAGGTCGACATGAGTTTATGGTTTTTTTTGTGTTGTTTTCTTCGTACAGTGACCGGGAACACCAATTAGTGCACCGTGTCCCCTCGCATGGCTCGCTTCGCTCGCCATGCTTTCGGGCAAGGTGCCTCCCTCCGCTACCGCTGCACTCGGCACAGGTTACCGTTCACAATTGTAGTCCACGTGGATCGTTAAGTAAGAAAAGGTTCCAAAAAAAGAAAAAAATCGGGGAAAACTCATGTCGACCTATTGCCCTGTCGACCTAGTTACTGTCGACCAATAGTGGTTAACCTAGATAGCGTCGACCTAGAGACCGGATCCCGCTGGTATCTACTCACTGCTGTGGAGATCTATACTGTGATCCACTGAGTGTGATCCGGGACCTGTTTATGCATGGAACAGAGGGGATCAATATAGCAGTTATATCTCTAGGAGTTTATATGGAGGCCACAGTTTTTTCAGTGTTTTTTTATTTTGTGTAGAGCGACATTGAGAAGCAGTTGAACGTTCTGCAGAGCAGTTTGTATAAGCAGTAAAGGATGAAGCTAGTTATTAAAGTTTAAATGAATGTCCATAAAGAACTTTCTTACTTAAAACAAGTCTCAATAGTGTCACTTGGATTTTTTCATTCAACTTTTTTTATTTTTTTTATTTCCAGTTTAATAGTACAATCTTTCACAAGACATTAAGCTAGATTAAGGAGACAGATATATGTTGCAGGTCATGTCCTTGGCCGCACGATTCAGAAAAGTGTTTATAATGTAATTCATTGTGGAGCGCTATCAAGATTTTATGTATGAGTAGAATTTGAGGAAATGAATTAGAAATAATTATTATCTTTACCTTTATTTTATGGATGGTGTTATTTCATTAATGCATGCCCTAAAAACTCATCCGTTGGCGAGACACCGTTAGCATGGTAGAACTTAAAGTACTTTGAGTAACTTGGATAAGTGAAATGTATTTGTTTTTGTAGATATGTTCTGCTTCCAAACAGCTTTCACTAATGTTTCAAATCCTTATTCTTAAAACGTAACATAAACGCTACTGGGCAGGGATTACTTCCCAGTGATTGTTGTTATTAATGGTTTTATGTTACTAAATGGCACATGCCTGCCTACTCTCCTGGAATGGCCGAGAGACTTCTACATTTCGGGAAGCTGTCCTGGACTCCAGCCTAACGGGGGCTTAGTGCTGTGAAATGAGTCATTGTGATACCGCCCCCTGCTGCACAATGCTGCAAATTATGCAGGGACCTGGATGATGCAGTTCACTGCACCACAATCCCTGCAACTCCCCCATAATGGGCTTACCCCTCCCGGGTCTCCCAGGAGACCCCATAATAAGTTTACAAGTATAAAATTACAGAGTAATGAGCATTTAACCCGATCAGCTGAGGATCTTATATGTGTGTACCCAGCTTTACATCTGTAGCTATCACCTATCCCCATACCTCCCAACTTCTGTGCTGTGGGAGTCGGGACACGCTGAAATCGGGACAGTTTGGAGGTATGTATCCCCAATACACCATGCACACAGGGCTGCCATCAGAAATTGTGGGGAAACTGACCCCAAAAAATTCTGGCGCGCCGCTACACCGCTATGTGATGTCCTACATTGTGATGTTACATGAGTGTTGCGGACCTACAGGAATGGTTCACAGAGATCTTAAGCACAGGGAAGGCTTGTTTTAAGAAACCCTCCCTGCGCATCAGCTTGCTGTTGATTCACAGACTGGTGCAGCTCTCCAGGTGTTGGCGATAGGACCCAGGGGTGGGCCCCCTTCTCTGTAAGGGCCCGGGACATCAGTCCCCACAGTCCCCCCCTTATGGCTGCCCTGCATGCACATGCTGGATAGAGACACCTCAAATTAACCCCCGACATTATCTTTTTTATTTTTTGTAACTTCATTAGATAAGATTTATTTTCCTTCAGATGCTTTGTCAACACGTTCGTATATTTATATGTACAGAGGACGTTATTGTGTCCCCCATATTTCTTACTGGACTCACTTGTAGGACTATGTACCGTTTTACTATTAAAGTACCAGCATCTGACGTTTCTGATATACTGTTAATGCTGGAATGGGATTTGGCTCATGGGTTATTTTTCTCCATCACTTTCAACCACTTTACACACGTAATTATCACTGAAAGAATCATTAAGCAGTCATTATTCCGAGGTTGTCTACCTTGATGTGTTTAGCTGGCCGTAAACATCTGCAGAGAGGCCGCAGGAGAGCAGATGTTTTCCATAATCCAGGAATCTGACACAGTGGTTTATAGTGTTAAATCTATTCCTTGCCAGAGTATCAATATTCACACATTTTCACTTCAAGTTAGATCTACATTTCATGTGACCCTTAAAAACTTTTTGCTGACCACTTAATAAAAAATAAAATAAAATACTGACCTCTAACATTTTGCTTTACTGGCACTTTATCATGCTAAGCCAAAAGTAATAACATCAACTAAAATAGGGATAACAATTAGGGGAGATGTATCAAATCTTGCAGGTAGATAAAGTACCAATCAATCAGTTTCAAACTGTCATTTTTCAAACACACAGGGTTGATGAAGCAGTGAAAAGAGTGAAGAAGTTGCCCATGGCAACCAATCAGCATTGCGGGTGCATTTATCATGTACAGTCTATAAATTGGCAGTTAGAAGCTGATAGCACTCTCTCTAAGGTATTATACATCTCATAGTCCCATAGTTGCTCAGATCCTGGGGATCAGCAGCGCTGTGTTATTCACAGCCACTGAAACACCCGGGACACAGCATTAAATGTCTATTCTCCTAAGCCCATCCCCAAACTGCTGAGAAACTAACCAAGGGGAGTTTGGGGACGGGCTTATAAGGAGAAGTGATGCCGAATGCTGTGTCCCCAGTGCTTCGACGGCTGTAAATCACAGAGAGCTGCTGATCTCTGGGAAGAGGCAGCCAACACATATATATTGCATACAACATTGCTTGTAGCCACTGCTACCCACCGCATTCTACAGTGAACACCAATGTACCCACCTAACTCAGCAGATTGGGTTCTTCCAAACGGGCATACTACGATATACCAGCGCTCGGGATCCCAGCATTCCGGCACCGGGATCCTGACCACGGGAATGCAGACAGTGGGGAGCGCAAAAGAGCCCCTTGCGGGCTCGCTGTGTTTGCCACGATGCGGGCACAGTGGCGTGCCACGCTATTTATTCTCCCTCCAGGGGCGTCGTGGATACCCCAAGAGTGAGAATAGTTATCAGAATCCCGGTGCCGGGATATCTAGTGCCTCCCTTTCCAAACAGCTCCCTCCACTAGCAGGGTTATCATCACTTCCAATCAGTGCTTAGTGATGTCGGTAAAATGTTCATTATATATTGGGAAAATAATCTACTTCAATTTTTTTTAATGAATAAATAAATAACATGTTGGCTATATGACCTTTGTTTAATGAAGAAAAAGTACTTAACATACAATATTTGTTGAACTTTATTTTCTTAACTTTGTTTTTGCTGTGAATTTCCTGATGTCAAATATGGAAAATGTATGAATATCAACTTGCAGAATATTACACTTATTATTTTATCTTATTTATAAGTGCTACTAGATATATTTTATACATGCTTTATATTCTCATCACTATGGAAAACGCCTGCTAACTTTCTGAGAAATTGTCACTGTGTATAGATTCAGTACACACTGATGTAAAGTAGCAGCTAATGTTCTATTGGCTATACCCAGGAAGATGAGTATAGCTTCACATGGGAACATTATCTAAAGTATGTTCTTTTATTCATCCTAGTGCACCAAATATTAGAGCAGAATATTGTGATTTTTCTTCTAAATATACAAACACAGCAAATGTTTATTGGGAACTGCATGTGTTTATTACAAACACTGGGAGCTATATATTTTATATATTTTTTAATGAGTTTAATTATAGGTCTGAGAGCCTTCAACGGTTAGGATCATATATTAATTTCTGCCTTCGCTCTTGGAGCCTAAGGGAGATAAAGATTATGAGAAAACTTGATTTATCTTTAGATTGTTGTTATGTTAGGCCTATGAAAAGACTGGCATGGGGCTACACGTGTTAATCACATGACCGGCACTTATAGGTTATGATTTCAGAGAGCGGTAACTCATAGTAATAACAGCCTCAAATTCATCACAAGGTAAAAGGCAAAATAAATTTGTGTTGCATATTCCCAAATATTGAAGACTCTTAGGGATGGCCATTGGAGTGGTAACCATCGACGGTCAATATCTAAGGTACAATTTATGGTTAGCCTTGATTGCTGAAACTATCTGCAAGGTAACCACTGATGGTTTCATGCACCAATGGTCACCCCTGCTTTACCATTCACTTGGCTGCAGGCCTATCAGAGCCCAGGGGCGGGGCTTCATGGGTTTGTCAGGGGCAGAGCTAAGCTTCATGTCCTGGCACCTTAGAGGGGGAAAAAAAAAACCACCATCGGGTTGTTATGTATCATCAATGGCGGGAAACCATTTGGTTCCCCCTCATCGATGGTAAACGTATTCAACATTGGGCATATACCATTGATAATTTTTAATCATCGATGGTTGCTGTTCAACTCTATCTCACAAGACCTTTGCAAAATCGGTCTTACTCAGTGATTTGCTGGTGTAGTAAAGTATCTCCAAACATAACAAAAAAATCACACATGCTCTTCTAGAGGACTCCGTCCACAAGAGAAGGTCTTTCAATTAAATGTTATCCCAGTTCCTGCTGTTCTTTGTATACATTACGCCCTGCTTCGTTCATGTAAAAATGCAAAGAAATGATTAGCTCACTCTAGTGTATGAGTGAGTATATGATAACAATAGTTTCTAGAGCGATGACATGAGAAACTTCTTATTTATACGGATATTATTTATAGGACTTTCTAGTTAACATCACCTGTTTAATATATCCTAATGAGTATCAGGTCCTAAACTGCTCACTGCTGCAAGCAGGCACTTCATTTGGTTAGGTTGTATGCAGTCTGTCAGCTAAGAGCGGATGTCAGTCAGTGTTAGGCGAGTATTTGCAGAATTACAACAGGCACACTTTATTGAACTTATACAAGAGATCTGAAGCTTGTCTTATATGTCCACTGGTATGTCTCTGCATGAGCCTTGAGCACCTTTGAGTGGGGTTGGGGCTGTAATGCCGGTAAGGATCTTGGACAGGAGTCTGTCTATTGTGGAGTTCAAAGATGCTGGAAGATATAGAACTCTGGCAAGTATAACTGGAATAGATGTATTCCCTTTTACAGATATACCACGATTCTGGCAAGATTCTGCTCTCCAGAGGCCTGAACTGATCACCTCTGCTATGAACATTGAAAACGCTTGATATATTCATGGCAACATTATCCGTTCTCTGGGCTACACACTGTTGAAAGAAATGTTACACTGCTTAGTAATCCCTAGTTTTTGATCACATCAATCTATGACCTAAAAGTTGAGTTCTAAATTGGCCCCTGGCACTGCAAAGTCAACTATTTAATGATAGAGTTCTATTATCAAATCCCTAACCTTCTATATGTATTGTAGCTGGTTTAATGTCTGCCTGCCCTCCATTCTCAGCACTTTTATCAGAGATTGCCCTTTTCATGAAAGTACAAGTCTCACCTTCATTATGTACTTTAGTGCTGCTTTTGTTACTTTTTTTAGCTGTCCCACAAGCAATCTTGTTATTTTAAGTTGAGTTACCAGATGTCACTAGTTTTCTCTAATATGCATACCCATTTTGAATGCCTACACTATATAGCAGGCCTGGCCAACATGTGGCTCTCCAGCTGTTGTGAAACTACAAGTCACAGCATGCTTAACCAGCTGATTGGTGGGAGGGTATGCTGGAACTTGTATTTCGCAGCAGCTGGATAGACACAGGTTGGCCAGGCCTGTTATACTATCTTGATGCTGACTAGCAGTCTGTGTAGTTGCATTATGCAGGAACGTTGACTCTGCCATCAAGCCCAGTTGCTGGGACATTATATATCCACATCTGTTCATGATAGTTCTGTGAAGGGAGACATCAGACCAGGCCAAGCTCTACATATTGTGTACTGCTACGAATGTGCTCTATGACAGGTGGTGAGTGTTGTTACACCTCTCTGGTTGACCCAATCCACTCAGACAGGCCTTAGTCACGATAATGTACCTGCCACACCCCCTCTTGACACCTGCAGTGGCCAAGAAGGGGTGGGTTTACTCTTTACCAGGGCCCAGTCCTGTTGGAGGCCCTCCCTTCCCTCTCTCTTCCTGTAACAGGTAGCACTGCTGCCACTTTGGGCAGAGAGAGAAAAGGAACTGCTGCAGCAGCCTCTTTTCACAGTCCACCACATGTTGATGTGTGCTGTCCTCTCTCTCTCTCCCTGTGTTATCAGTCCTCTTTGTTTCCTCCACCCCAGATTCAGGCCTGGTTGACCAAGGACCGGCGCCCCTTTCCCCCTTCTCCCTACCGTGTGGCGTATACCCACTCATAGTACCAGGGCCTACTGAGTCATCAAAATAAATATTTGTTTTGGTTTTAATATGCGCAGAGGTTGACTCCGGGGTACACACGGAGAGATCCGTGTTTAAAATCTAAGCAATCTGACTAGATTGCTTAGATTTTAAGCACGGATCTGCCGTGTTTATGCCCCCAGCGATAGCCGCGCATCGCTATCGCCGGTGCTAGATTGAGCCTGCATGCAGGCTCAATCTAGCGGGTCGCTCACTTCAGCGCTGTGTGAAGTAAGCGGCCCCCCGTCCGTCCGTCCCCTCGCTCAGCACAGTCTCAGTCTCTAGGTCGACAGTAATTAGGTCGACACTATCTAGGTTGACCACTATTGGTTGACAGGGTTTCTAGGTCGACATGTTCTAGGTCGACAGGTCAAAAGGTCAACCTGAGTTTTTCACTATTTGTTTTCTTTTTTTGAACCTTTTCATACTTAACGATCCACGTGGACTACAACTGGGAACGGCGGTAGCGGAGCAAGGCACCTTGCCCGAACGCGAGGGGACACGGTGCACTAATTGGGGTTCCCGGTCACTGTACAAAGAAAACAACACAAAAAACCCACAAAAAAACGCATGTCGACCTTTTGACCTGTCAACCTAATACATACCTAAAGACCCTGTCGACCTAGAGACCCTGTCAACCTAGTTACTGTTGACCAATAGCGGTCGACCTAGACACTGTCGACCTAGTTACTATCGGGATCCGGACTGAAAGTCGACAGTAACTAGGTCGACAATGTCTAGGTCGACCACTATTGGTCGACAGTAACTAGGTCGACAGGGTGTCTAGGTCGACAGGGTCTTTAGGTCGACATGTTCTAGGTCGACAGGTCAAAAGGTCAACATGAGTTTTTCACTGTTTTTTTCTTTTTTTGAACCTTTTCATACTTAACGATCCACGTGGACTACGATTAGAACGGTAATCTGTGCCGAGCGAAGCGGTAGCGGAGCGAAGGCACCATGCCCGAAGCATGGCGAGCGAACGCGGTGCACTAATTGGGGTTCCCGGTCACTCTACGAAGAAAACGACACCAAAATAACATTAAAAACTCATGTCGACCTTTTGACCTGTCGACCTAGAACATGTCGACCTAAAGACCCTGTCGACCTAGACACCCTGTCGACCTAGTTACTGTCGACCAATAGTGGTCGACCTAGACATGGTCGACCTAGTTACTGTCGACTTTCAATACCACACCCTTACTATCTACCTTCCATACCACACCCGCTCAGCACATCGCGCTGGGAGAGATGTGTGCTGAGCGGTCTGTGTTAAGATCGCTCGGCACACATCTTCCCCGTTAGTACCCCCCTTAAACTACGTTTTAGAAAGCTAAATGGGGGTAAAGAAAAAACTCAAGAACTTCCTCAGCCACAACATTTTTAGTAGTATGAAATGGAGTCTGCAAGTGTGAATGAGTTTTGTGCAGCCCTGTCTTGCAGCATTCTATACAGAGCTCCAATTGCTTTGAAGGCTTCAGCTCCACTTTATTGTCTGATCAGAGACAGGAGATTTGCTTTGTAAACCCTACAGCAAAAATTGTTTTAAAGGAGTTCCCCCTAATTTACAGCTCATATGTGACTTTTAGAGCTGACCTTTCCCTACCTCTCTTCTACCTTATTTCCCAATGGCACTAATCTGATTGTTATTAAAAAGAAAAAAACCACACATGAACACTGCTTTAATGGGATTGTTCCTTATAATGATGGATTATGTATAAATCTGCAATAAGAAACTGCTACTGAGAGAGAAGGTTGCGTTTATAGCAATGTTCTCATTTAAGTATATGCTTATATGCTGTGCATTTACTGCTTGATACAAAATGTGCATAGTATGCCTGGATTTAATTTTTAGTACAGGTTCAGTAATGATTATGTAAGTAATGGACTATAGAATTAAACAAAGGTTCTTAATCTGGATTTCTGGTCTGGGGGTAGAGCGAGACGTTCAACTGAAAGGGGAACACAGCTTAACTAATGTTGGCTGCCTGAATTTGAAAGCAATCCATGAGATGCTTTGTGGTTCCACGACACATTAGTGGTCAGTGATACAGCTAATCGCTTACTGCCGTATGGTGTGCCTCTGAGATGTAGCTTCTCCTGGATGTGGATCATTAGATCGACAGTGTCTAGGTCGAAAATGTTTCGGTCGACAGTCACTAGGTCGACAGGGTTTCTAGGTCGACAGGTCAAAATGTCGACATGAGTTTTTCATGTTTTTTTCCCCGTTTTCTCCGTACAGTGACCGGGAAGCCCAATTAGGGCACCGTGTCCCCTCGCACGGGCAAGGTGCTTCGCTCCGCTACCGCTGCGCTCGGCACAGGTTACTATTCCCAATCATAGTCCGCGTGGATCGTTAAGTATGAAAAAGTTCAAAAAAAAGATAATTTTTTTTTAAAAACTCATGTCAACCTTTTGACCTGTCGACCTAGAAATAGAAAAAAAAGGGGGGAAATTTAAAAGCGCTGACACTCTATATATTATATATAAAGAATTCATTTATTTATTTCTATTGTTTTTAATAATATAAAAAATAATTAAAAAAAAGGCTTTTAGATCAACAATATAATAAAATTCACATTTACCCTCTCTATATATACCATATGGGTATCTCACCCTTTCTTTTTCCTAGTCTCCAGAGACCGCTCCAATCGTTTGTTACTTTACTAACTTTTTATTTATATCCAAACAGGCTCTGCAGAGTAGGAAATTTGAATACTTCCACTAGAAGTTTGCAACAAATAGTAGTAGAAACCCTGTCGACCTTCAAACCCTGTTGACATAGTGACTATCGAGCTATAGTGGTCGACCTAACCATTGTCGATCTACAGACCGGATCCCCTACTCCTCATGACGTTATGTCTGCTCTGCTTTCATCTCTATAGAAGATGGCTGTAATGTAAGCCTATCTTATGATTAATAACGTGTAAAATGTGTCTTATTGATCTAGATAGAGAGACCCTACAATGCCACAGGGGTTGGGTATGGGAGACCGGCGGTTGGGATATCGTGCCACAGCTATGTCAACAAACAAGCAAGAGAGCATCCAAAATTATGCCACTTTGGTACTGAATAGCTAGATTGGTTCACTACCAAAAAATAGGCAGAGCTGTGCACAGAGGAATATGCTCAGAGGAATCCCAAAATACATTACATACCTAGTCTTTTCACCAATTACCTTTAACATTAGGAGTTTAACATCTAATTATAATGGGGACTGTGATTCCAACATTGCTGTACAGATCAGTGCAGCTCCTCCTTATCATCAGTGACACCTCAGGCAAAGAGGGAACATATCCAAGTGCCCAAATAATGGCGCTCCACTTTTCTTTCAGCATACTGCATCCTAAACAAGACCTACCCTTCATTGCTTCAGTTCTGTTTTATCTCAAATAAATTCCTGAAAAAGTTAACATGGGAATAAGATGCACTAGGTTATGTGATTTTACGTAGTTTGTCAATATTAAGTTCTACAGAAGGTGGCAGCATGCTGATTAATTAACACTGAAGGTATTCACTAACCATTCCCAGAGACAACGTTTTCCCGTACCTTAAAGAAACAAGCTGCATTAAAGTACTAGCTTTGCTTAAATATTTATTTAAATGTCATTACTAAGGTTAAATGATAAATTCTCACCTTCTGCTAGTATGAAATGGGTTAGGCCCAGAGGCGGTTTAATAGAGGAGGTGGCCCGTGATCTGGCAGCACATGTAGCATAGTAGGCTATGGCTTGGTGCCAGTGGTCTACTGCATGTGCACAAATCACCGGGAAAATGGGTGCAGCATAATTTTCGCAGTGCACACCCTGCAGCCATAACAGGACTTGGGTACAGGATCCCGGCAGTCAGGATGCCAGTGGCTATAATACCGTCCCTGGCATACCGACTGTTTGAAATGCCGACAGTGGTGCAGGAGGCAGTTAAACCTAATCCTCTCCCTTCCCCGCAGCTTTAACCCTCCCTCCCTCCCTCCCTGCAGCCTACACCTGATCCTCCACCCCCACCCCCCCTCAGCCTATCCTCCCTGGGATACTTAGGTTCGGGATCCTGCCTATCAGGATGCCGGCGTCTGTATTCTGACTGTCGGATCCCAACTGCATCCCGATTATAGATATGCCAATGATATGGCCATTGATAATATACATTGTAAATGTGGCCAAAACTGCAATTCATTTGTAATTATTTATAAAATAAAATAAAACCACATGACCCATTAGTGACAGTGGAAGGTAATACACTACCTTCCTACCACTGGCTTAACTACAGTGGGTTGTAGCTGCTATGGGGCCCAGACTGCCTCCAGGACCCGCAGCTCCCCCTGCACTCAGTCACACTGCACTCCAACTAAAGAAGGCTGCACCATTGGGGGGGGGGGGGGGGGGGGGGATATAGCTCGGCCTCCACAGGGATGATTCAGCTGTGCCTCTGGCCTCACACCAGACATTACTGGCCGGGCGGCTCCATGGGGCTGCATAGCTCCTCCCTGAGCTCTGTGTCCAGCCTGGATCTCCCAACTGCTGGCCTCCATTTTGGCCAGAACTTGGGTACCGCATGCATTCCTCCATGGCACTCTTCAGCTCACCCCAAGGTGGATTGGAGCACAGAGTAGTGAGTACTCAATAAGCCCTGTACCCAAAATCCCCCCATGTTTGACCCCCCTGTACCCCATACCTGTTTGTGTGACCCCCCCTATACTCCACCTTTGGTGTGTCACCCCCCTATATCCCCTACCCCTGTGTGTGTGACATCCTGTACCACCTACCCCCTCCCAGTGTGACACCCTGTACCGTCCTACCTCTGTGTATATGACACCCTGACCTCCACACTTCTGTGTCTGACACTCTGTACCCACCTAGGCCACCCCATGTATGATACACTGTACATCCCCAGCCTTTGTGCGTGTGTGAAACACATTGTCCCCCCTCCCTTGTGTATGGCACACTGTTCACCTGATACCCCTGTGTGTGAGACACCAGGTACCTCCCATCCACCCATATGTGACACCCCTGTACCCCCACACCCTGTGTATGACACCCTGTATCCCCTTACCCTTGTGTATGTGTGATGACTTGTACCCCCATTCTACCCCTGTGTCACCCTCTATCTCTGAAGAAGGGGGGCCCTTTCAAAATATTATTATGGCGCCCACAAAGTTCTAGTTATGCCCCTGCTTCCTACAGAGAATGGTTTGCATACAAAGTTGCATTCATACAGTTAAGTATACAATGCATAGTATTCTAGCTGCAGATAATTTAAGCACTTTTTTGTGCCCTAGTTTAAGTATTATTGCGTCATTCATTCTCTTTGAAAACTTTCACTTAACAAGTATCTCTGTAACGTGTAATTTCTTTCTTTTTTAAATCCTCCAACCTGGCATTTTTTTTATAACCCACCACCATCAATCCTGCTGTTCACAATGAATTTCTGCATAAAAGGAGAGGTCTTCCTATAAATGGATTTTTTCTTTCTCCCGACTGAATATCAGCTGAGAGGAGACAATACAAGTTAGTTCCCATGCGGTGGGTGGGCCCGTCTGGCATGGATTTGGAAAGTGTTGGGACGGGTATGAAAGGATGTTTTGATTGCTTATGATAAATGTGCCCAGCATGGTAGCCTGCCCCTGCTATCTGTAAACCATTGCCTTTACTTACCCAGCAGCCTCTGTTTCTTATCCCTTGACATAACATACATTGTACCAGTCACTTGGAACAGCATTAGAAGAAGAAAAAAAAAGCTGCGGGAATCTTTTATTCAGTTTACTTGTTTGTATTTATGTTGTAGTTGTTTCCCTCATCTTTCATCCTTTTTGCATCCTTTTATGTCCGGTTACAGCTAGGAAAATCTTTGTAATAGAGAACCCATTTCTCCTGCTATGTACAGTCAGTGGATTTAGGAGGTCATTCAGATCTGATTGCTGGGCTGCGTTTTTTAGATAGTCGCCTACAGCTGGAGTGTATTTTCGTCATGTAAGTGTGCAATGCTATGTGTAGGCCAAGCTGCTAAAATTCATTGTGTGCAGTCTCTGCGAGGTCCTGGACTTACTCTTCCTGTGCGATAGAATCAGGATGATCCGGGCCGGAGCTGACGTCGGACACCCTCCCAGAAAACGCTTTGGCACACCTGCGTTTTCCCGAACACTCCCAGTAAACGCTCAGTTACCACCCACACATGGCTTCCTCCTGTCAATCACCTTGCGAACGCCCATGTAAATGGATTTTTTGCACCATCCCATCGCTGACCAGCGATCCCCGTTGTTGTTGTCCAACACGCGTGTGCATTGCGGTGCATACGAATGTGCTGTTATGAACTGATCGCCCGCTGTGCGAAAATGCACAGCAGCGATCAGATCTGAATGACCCCCTTAGCCTTCTTAACTAGTATCCCTTTCCCCTCTATCTTGCATAATGGATAGTTAATTGAAATAAGCAGATCTTGTGTGTGTGTGTGTGTGTGTGTGTGTGTGTGTGTGTGTGTGTGTGTGTGTGTGTGTGTGTGTGTGTGTGTTTTGCACGTGTGCATGTATGTGTATGTACACATTTTAGGGCAGCTGTGACCAGTGGTTTATTTCCCACTCGGCACATGCCACGGGATGGCACTTGGATGCTCGTGTTGGTACTATCAGCCCAAAAAGTACCAGTAATTGTAAAATATTTCCACTGCACTGTACCATATGCCATCTTGAATGGAGTGTAAATAGGTAGGACATGCATATACTGCCCCTGTAAGCTGTCCTACTTAGTAAATATGTATACATAACTAAAAATGAAAAAAAATGTCAGTTAGAGGCTATCATCAAACGAGGACTTATAACCAATCAACAAAAATAATAAAATTAGGCCTGTGGGGGTGGACGTCACTGTTGTGCATAGGGGCATCCTCACCCCTAAATCCGCCCCTGGCTGTGACACTCATTTCAGACAATGTATAAATATGTACTTATCAGCAATATTTTATATGAAATCTATAATTTCTTCAAAGGTGCAATACGCATTAAAATTAAAATCCATTTCATCAACAGATAATATTTATATGACTAAAATGCAGAGAGTGAAACGTGGGCTAGGGATGGGAAAGATGAAGTTAATAAAGGCAACAAGTAACTCTATACAATGGGATGATGATCTGGCCAATACATTTTAAAAACTACTGTATTCCTGGGATCACTATGATCTGAAGCCAGCGGTGATTGGTTGAATGGAGTGACGAGTAACTCTTTGACTGTAGACTGCGGGGCTCTCTTAATGTATAGGCTCAAAGGGCAGCTGCCCAGGGCCCCACAATTTAAGAGGGCTTTGAGTAGGGGCAGGCGGGGGAGTCACGCAGTCAGAGCAGCGAGGCAGCATTCTCTAGCTACCTTCCAGCCTGCCGCTAGACAGTGAATGGCTGTCAGCATACTGATTGGTAGATGGCAGGAGCTATCCACAAAGCAGAGTGCTGACAGCCATTCACTGTATGGAAGCAGGTAGGGAGGTGGCTCAGGACCACAGGAGGGGCATGTTAGGATTATTATTTTTTTAACTGGTTCCAGTGAATGGGTGGTTAGGGGCCCCAGTGCTTTGCTTTGCCCATGGCCTACATTGCTGTTAAGAAGGGCCTGCTAGACTGCATGAGTTTTTAGAAGTTGTTTAATTGACATACTGGAGACCAGTAGGACTAGACAATTAAGTTTTACTCTAGGAACAACATTATGGATACAGTATCTTGACAGGTCCACCAGATACCTCCATTCCTTATATGTTTGCTTGCACCTCCAAACAGGGTGTGGAACGGACACATTAGGTCATACCACATTTCCCGGGGCAACCCCACCCACTAAAAAGACCCCTGTGGTCCCACTCCACAGTCACAGCAGTCAGGACAGTGAAAGAATAAGAGGGGGGCGCGCTTTCTTTTACATTTATACTTACAATTCTTTTTTTCTTTTTTTTACCTGTGCCTAACACTATGGCAGCCCCACTCTTGTTCTAACTATAACACTTAAATGTTTTACTGAACACAGGAGGAAATTAATGATGTAAAATGAGGTCTATTCAGAAAAACAGAGTTTTATTAAATGCTATTTCCATGGTCTGAATAGGAGAGATATATCTGCATGTTGTTTCTAGGGAGACGTTTAGAACAGGCTGATCCTGTTATATTTCCAGTTTCTCCACACGTGGGTTGACAGATTGAACAGATCCAGTTGTTCAGCACAGGATATAAGTAGCCATATTCATAGTCATCGTTTCACTACATATTCATTTACTCGTG